>NW_027101731.1:0-163281 GCF_035609145.1 Eleutherodactylus coqui
TGCCGAGTTACAGGACGGTGAAAACAGTGAGTTTGTGTTAGACGCGAATCGTGCTCTGATTCATGCTCTAGGCTGGGAGCACAAGCTTATTGCTTTTTCAAACACGGTCTACACCTCTCAAGTGCCGAGTTACAGGACGGTGAAAACAGTGAGTTTGTGTGAGACGCGAATCGAGCTCTGATTCATGCTCTAGGCTGGGAGCGCAAGCTTATTGCTTTTTCAAACACGGTCTACATCTCTCAGGTGCCGAGTTACAGGACGGTGAAAACAGTGAGTTTGTGTTAGACCCGAATCGTGCTCTGATTCATGCTCTAGGCTGGCAGCGCAAGCTTATTGCTTTTTCAAACACGGTCTACACCTCTCAGGTGCCGAGTTACAGGACGGTGAAAACACTGAGTTTGTGTTAGACGCAAATCGTGCTCTGATTCATGCTCTAGGCTGGGAGCGCAAGCTTATTGCTTTTTCAAACACGGTCTACACCTCTCAGGTGCCGAGTTACAGGACGGTATAAACAGTGAGTTTGTGTTAGACGCGAATCGTGCTCTGATTCATGTTCTAGGCTGGGAGCGCAAGCTTATTGCTTTTTCAAACACGGTCTACACCTCTCAAGTGCCGAGTTACAGGACGGTGAAAACAGTGAGTTTGTGTTAGACGCGAATCGTGCTCTGATTCATGCTCTAGGCTGGGAGCGCAAGCTTATTGCTTTTTCAAACACGGTCTACACCTCTCAGGTGCCGAGTTACAGGACGGTGAAAACAGTGAGTTTGTGTTAGACGCGAATCGTGCTCTAATTCATGCTCTAGGCTGGGAGCTCAAGCTTATTGCTTTTTCAAACACGTTCTACACCTCTCAGGTGCCGAGGTACAGGACGGTGAAAACAGTGAGTTTGTGTTAGACGTGAATCGTGCTCTGATTCATGCTCTAGACGGGGAGATCAAGCTTATTGCTTTTTCAAACACGGTCTACACCTCTCAGGTGCCGAGTTACAGGACGGTGAAAACAGTGAGTTTGTGTTAGACGCGAATCGTGCTCTGATTCATGCTCTAGGCTGGGAGCTCAAGCTTATTGCTTTTTCAAACACGGTCTACACCTCTCAGGTGCCGAGGTACAGGACGGTGAAAACAGTGAGTTTGTGTTAGACGCGAATCGTGCTCTAATTCATGCTCTAGGCTGGGAGCTCAAGCTTATTGCTTTTTCAAACACGGTCTACACCTCTCAGGTGCCGAGGTACAGGACGGTGAAAACAGTGAGTTTGTGTTAGACGCGAATCGTGCTCTGATTCATGCTCTAGACGGGGAGATCAAGCTTATTGCTTTTTCAAACACGGTCTACACCTCTCAGGTGCCGAGTTACAGGACGGTGAAAACAGTGAGTTTGTGTTAGACGCGAATCGTGCTCTGATTCATGCTCTAGACGGGGAGATCAAGCTTATTGCTTTTTCAAACACGGTCTACACCTCTCAGGTGCCGAGTTACAGGACGGTGAAAACAGTGAGTTTGTGTTAGACGCGAATCGTGCTCTGATTCATGCTCTAGGCTGGGAGCGCAAGCTTAATGCTTTTTCAAACACGGTCTACACCTCTCAGGTGCCGAGTTACAGGACGGTAAAAACAGTGAGTTTGTGTTAGACGCGAATCGTGCTCTGATTCATGCTCTAGGCTGGGAGCACAAGCTTATTGCTTTTTCAAACACGGTCTACACCTCTCAGGTGCCGAGTTACAGGACGGTGAAAACAATGAGTTTGTGTTAGACGCGAATCGTGCTCTGATTCATGCTCTAGGCTGGGAGCGCAAGCTTATTGCTTTTTCAAACACGTTCTACACCTCTCAGGTGCCGAGTTACAGGACGGTAAAAACAATGAGTTTGTGTTAGACGCGAATCGTGCTCTGATTCATGCTCTAGGCTGGGAGCGCAAGCTTATTGCTTTTTCAAACACGGTCTACACCTCTCAGGTGCCGAGTTACAGGACGGTGAAAACAGTGAGTTTGTGTTAGACGCGAATCGTGCTATGATTCATGCTCTAGGCTGGGAGTGCAAGCTTATTGCTTTTTCAAACACGGTCTACACCTCTCAGGTGCCGAGTTACAGGACGGTGAAAACAGTGAGTTTGTGTTAGACGCGAATCGTGCTCTGATTCATGCTCTAGGCTGGGAGCGCAAGCTTATTGCTTTTTCAAACACGGTCTACACCTCTCAGGTGCCGAGTTACAGGACGGTGAAAACAGTGAGTTTGTGTTAGACGCGAATCGTGCTCTGATTCATGCTCTAGGCTGGGAGCGCAAGCTTATTGCTTTTTCAAACACGGTCTACACCTCTCAGGTGCCGAGTTACAGGACGGTGAAAACAGTGAGTTTGTGTTAGACGCGAATCGTGCTCTGATTCATGCTCTAGGCTGGGAGCTCAAGCTTATTGCTTTTTCAAACACGGTCTACACCTCTCAGGTGCCGAGGTACAGGACGGTGAAAACAGTGAGTTTGTGTTAGACGCGAATCGTGCTCTGATTCATGCTCTAGACGGGGAGATCAAGCTTATTGCTTTTTCAAACACGGTCTACACCTCTCAGGTGCCGAGTTACAGGACGGTGAAAACAGTGAGTTTGTGTTAGACGCGAATCGTGCTCTGATTCATGCTCTAGGCTGGGAGCGCAAGCTTATTGCTTTTTCAAACACGGTCTACACCTCTCAGGTGCCGAGTTACAGGACGGTGAAAACAGTGAGTTTGTGTTAGACGCGAATCGTGCTGGGATTGATGCTCTAGGCTGGGAGCGCAAGCGTAATGCTTTTTCAAACACGGTCTACACCTCTCAGGTGCCGAGTTACAGGACGGTGAAAACAGTGAGTTTGTGTTAGACGCGAATCGTGCTCTGATTCATGCTCTAGGCTGGGAGCGCAAGCTTATTGCTTTTTCAAACACGGTCTACACCTCTCAGGTGCCGAGGTACAGGACGGTGAAAACAGTGAGTTTGTGTTAGACGCGAATCGTGCTCTGATTCATGCTCTAGACGGGGAGATCAAGCTTATTGCTTTTTCAAACACGGTCTACACCTCTCAGGTGCCGAGTTACAGGACGGTGAAAACAGTGAGTTTGTGTTAGACGCGAATCGTGCTCTGATTCATGCTCTAGGCTGGGAGCGCAAGCGTAATGCTTTTTCAAACACGGTCTACACCTCTCAGGTGCCGAGTTACAGGACGGTGAAAACAGTGAGTTTGTGTTAGACGCGAATCGTGCTCTGATTCATGCTCTAGGCTGGGAGCGCAAGCTTATTGCTTTTTCAAACACGGTCTACACCTCTCAGGTGCCGAGTTACAGGACGGTGAAAACAGTGACTTTGTGTTAGACGCGAATCGTGCTCTGATTCATGCTCTAGGCTGGGAGCTCAAGCTTATTGCTTTTTCAAACACGGTCTACACCTCTCAGGTGCCGAGGTACAGGACGGTGAAAACAGTGAGTTTGTGTTAGACGCGAATCGTGCTCTGATTCATGCTCTAGACGGGGAGATCAAGCTTATTACTTTTTCAAACACGGTCTACACCTCTCAGGTGCCGAGTTACAGGACGGTGAAAACAGTGAGTTTGTGTTAGACGCGAATCGTGCTCTGATTCATGCTCTAGGCTGGGAGCGCAAGCTTATTGCTTTTTCAAACACGGTCTACACCTCTCAGGTGCCGAGTTACAGGACGGTGAAAACAGTGAGTTTGTGTTAGACGCGAATCGTGCTCTGATTCATGCTCTAGGCTGGGAGCTCAAGCTTATTGCTTTTTCAAACACGGTCTACACCTCTCAGGTGCCGAGGTACAGGACGGTGAAAACAGTGAGTTTGTGTTAGACGCGAATCGTGCTCTGATTCATGCTCTAGACGGGGAGATCAAGCTTATTGCTTTTTCAAACACGGTCTACACCTCTCAGGTGCCGAGTTACAGGACGGTGAAAACAGTGAGTTTGTGTTAGACGCGAATCGTGCTCTGATTCATGCTCTAGGCTGGGAGCGCAAGCTTATTGCTTTTTCAAACACGGTCTACACCTCTCAGGTGCCGAGTTACAGGACGGTGAAAACAGTGAGTTTGTGTTAGACGCGAATCGTGCTCTGATTCATGCTCTAGGCTGGGAGCGCAAGCTTATTGCTTTTTCAAACCCGGTCTACACCTCTCAGGTGCCGAGTTGCAGGACGGTGAAAACAGTGAGTTTGTGTTAGACGCGAATCGTGCTCTGATTCATGCTCTAGGCTGGGAGCTCAAGCTTATTGCTTTTTCAAACACGGTCTACACCTCTCAGGTGCCGAGGTACAGGACGGTGAAAACAGTGAGTTTGTGTTAGACGCGAATCGTGCTCTGATTCATGCTCTAGGCGGGGAGCTCAAGCTTATTGCTTTTTCAAACACGGTCTACACCTCTCAGGTGCCGAGTTACAGGACGGTAAAAACAGTGAGTTTGTGTTAGACGCGAATCGTGCTCTGATTCATGCTCTAGGCTGGGAGCGCAAGCTTATTGCTTTTTCAAACACGGTCTACACCTCTCAGGTGCCGAGTTACAGGACGGTGAAAACAGTGAGTTTGTGTTAGACGCGAATCGTGCTATGATTCATGCTCTAGGCTGGGAGCGCAAGCTTACTGCTTTTTCAAACACGGTCTACACCTCTCAGGTGCCGAGTTACAGGACGGTGAAAACAGTGAGTTTGTGTTAGACGCGAATCGTGCTCTGATTCATGCTCTAGGCAGGGAGCGCAAGCTTATTGCTTTTTCAAACACGGTCTACACCTCTCAAGTGCCGAGTTACAGGACGGTGAAAACAGTGAGTTTGTGTTAGACGCGAATCGTGCTCTGATTCATGCTCTAGGCTGGGAGCACAAGCTTATTGCTTTTTCAAACACGGTCTACACCTCTCAAGTGCCGAGTTACAGGACGGTGAAAACAGTGAGTTTGTGTTAGACGCGAATCGTGCTCTGATTCATGCTCTAGACGGGGAGATCAAGCTTATTGCTTTTTCAAACACGGTCTACACCTCTCAGGTGCCGAGTTACAGGACGGTGAAAACAGTGAGTTTGTGTTAGACGCGAATCGTGCTCTGATTCATGCTCTAGGCTGGGAGCTCAAGCTTATTGCTTTTTCAAACACGGTCTACACCTCTCAGGTGCCGAGGTACAGGACGGTGAAAACAGTGAGTTTGTGTTAGACGCGAATCGTGCTCTAATTCATGCTCTAGGCTGGGAGCTCAAGCTTATTGCTTTTTCAAACACGGTCTACACCTCTCAGGTGCCGAGGTACAGGACGGTGAAAACAGTGAGTTTGTGTTAGACGCGAATCGTGCTCTGATTCATGCTCTAGACGGGGAGATCAAGCTTATTGCTTTTTCAAACACGGTCTACACCTCTCAGGTGCCGAGTTACAGGACGGTGAAAACAGTGAGTTTGTGTTAGACGCGAATCGTGCTCTGATTCATGCTCTAGACGGGGAGATCAAGCTTATTGCTTTTTCAAACACGGTCTACACCTCTCAGGTGCCGAGTTACAGGACGGTGAAAACAGTGAGTTTGTGTTAGACGCGAATCGTGCTCTGATTCATGCTCTAGGCTGGGAGCGCAAGCTTAATGCTTTTTCAAACACGGTCTACACCTCTCAGGTGCCGAGTTACAGGACGGTAAAAACAGTGAGTTTGTGTTAGACGCGAATCGTGCTCTGATTCATGCTCTAGGCTGGGAGCACAAGCTTATTGCTTTTTCAAACACGGTCTACACCTCTCAGGTGCCGAGTTACAGGACGGTGAAAACAATGAGTTTGTGTTAGACGCGAATCGTGCTCTGATTCATGCTCTAGGCTGGGAGCGCAAGCTTATTGCTTTTTCAAACACGGTCTACACCTCTCAGGTGCCGAGTTACAGGACGGTGAAAACAATGAGTTTGTGTTAGACGCGAATCGTGCTCTGATTCATGCTCTAGGCTGGTATCGCAAGCTTATTGCTTTTTCAAACACGTTCTACACCTCTCAGGTGCCGAGTTACAGGACGGTAAAAACAATGAGTTTGTGTTAGACGCGAATCGTGCTCTGATTCATGCTCTAGGCTGGGAGCGCAAGCTTATTGCTTTTTCAAACACGGTCTACACCTCTCAGGTGCCGAGTTACAGGACGGTGAAAACAGTGAGTTTGTGTTAGACGCGAATCGTGCTATGATTCATGCTCTAGGCTGGGAGTGCAAGCTTATTGCTTTTTCAAACACGGTCTACACCTCTCAGGTGCCGAGTTACAGGACGGTGAAAACAGTGAGTTTGTGTTAGACGCGAATCGTGCTGGGATTGATGCTCTAGGCTGGGAGCGCAAGCGTAATGCTTTTTCAAACACGGTCTACACCTCTCAGGTGCCGAGTTACAGGACGGTGAAAACACTGAGTTTGTGTTAGACGCGAATCGTGCTCTGATTCATGCTCTAGGCTGGGAGCGCAAGCTTATTGCTTTTTCAAACACGGTCTACACCTCTCAGGTGCCGAGTTACAGGACGGTGAAAACAGTGAGTTTGTGTTAGACGCGAATCGTGCTCTGATTCATGCTCTAGGCTGGGAGCGCAAGCTTATTGCTTTTTCAAACACGGTCTACACCTCTCAGGTGCCGAGGTACAGGACGGTGAAAACAGTGAGTTTGTGTTAGACGCGAATCGTGCTCTGATTCATGCTCTAGACGGGGAGATCAAGCTTATTGCTTTTTCAAACACGGTCTACACCTCTCAGGTGCCGAGTTACAGGACGGTGAAAACAGTGAGTTTGTGTTAGACGCGAATCGTGCTCTGATTCATGCTCTAGGCTGGGAGCGCAAGCGTAATGCTTTTTCAAACACGGTCTACACCTCTCAGGTGCCGAGTTACAGGACGGTGAAAACAGTGAGTTTGTGTTAGACGCGAATCGTGCTCTGATTCATGCTCTAGGCTGGGAGCGCAAGCTTATTGCTTTTTCAAACACGGTCTACACCTCTCAGGTGCCGAGTTACAGGACGGTGAAAACAGTGAGTTTGTGTTAGACGCGAATCGTGCTCTGATTCATGCTCTAGGCTGGGAGCTCAAGCTTATTGCTTTTTCAAACACGGTCTACACCTCTCAGGTGCCGAGGTACAGGACGGTGAAAACAGTGAGTTTGTGTTAGACGCGAATCGTGCTCTGATTCATGCTCTAGACGGGGAGATCAAGCTTATTACTTTTTCAAACACGGTCTACACCTCTCAGGTGCCGAGTTACAGGACGGTGAAAACAGTGAGTTTGTGTTAGACGCGAATCGTGCTCTGATTCATGCTCTAGGCTGGGAGCGCAAGCTTATTGCTTTTTCAAACACGGTCTACACCTCTCAGGTGCCGAGTTACAGGACGGTGAAAACAGTGAGTTTGTGTTAGACGCGAATCGTGCTCTGATTCATGCTCTAGGCTGGGAGCTCAAGCTTATTGCTTTTTCAAACACGGTCTACACCTCTCAGGTGCCGAGGTACAGGACGGTGAAAACAGTGAGTTTGTGTTAGACGCGAATCGTGCTCTGATTCATGCTCTAGACGGGGAGATCAAGCTTATTGCTTTTTCAAACACGGTCTACACCTCTCAGGTGCCGAGTTACAGGACGGTGAAAACAGTGAGTTTGTGTTAGACGCGAATCGTGCTCTGATTCATGCTCTAGGCTGGGAGCGCAAGCTTATTGCTTTTTCAAACACGGTCTACACCTCTCAGGTGCCGAGTTACAGGACGGTGAAAACAGTGAGTTTGTGTTAGACGCGAATCGTGCTGGGACTGATGCTCTAGGCTGGGAGCGCAAGCTTATTGCTTTTTCAAACACGGTCTACACCTCTCAGGTGCCGAGTTACAGGACGGTGAAAACAGTGAGTTTGTGTTAGACGCGAATCGTGCTCTGATTCATGCTCTAGGCTGGGAGCGCAAGCTTATTGCTTTTTCAAACCCGGTCTACACCTCTCAGGTGCCGAGTTGCAGGACGGTGAAAACAGTGAGTTTGTGTTAGACGCGAATCGTGCTCTGATTCATGCTCTAGGCTGGGAGCTCAAGCTTATTGCTTTTTCAAACACGGTCTACACCTCTCAGGTGCCGAGGTACAGGACGGTGAAAACAGTGAGTTTGTGTTAGACGCGAATCGTGCTCTGATTCATGCTCTAGGCGGGGAGCTCAAGCTTATTGCTTTTTCAAACACGGTCTACACCTCTCAGGTGCCGAGTTACAGGACGGTAAAAACAGTGAGTTTGTGTTAGACGCGAATCGTGCTCTGATTCATGCTCTAGGCTGGGAGCGCAAGCTTATTGCTTTTTCAAACACGGTCTACACCTCTCAGGTGCCGAGTTACAGGACGGTGAAAACAGTGAGTTTGTGTTAGACGCGAATCGTGCTATGATTCATGCTCTAGGCTGGGAGCGCAAGCTTACTGCTTTTTCAAACACGGTCTACACCTCTCAGGTGCCGAGTTACAGGACGGTGAAAACAGTGAGTTTGTGTTAGACGCGAATCGTGCTCTGATTCATGCTCTAGGCAGGGAGCGCAAGCTTATTGCTTTTTCAAACACGGTCTACACCTCTCAAGTGCCGAGTTACAGGACGGTGAAAACAGTGAGTTTGTGTTAGACGCGAATCGTGCTCTGATTCATGCTCTAGGCTGGGAGCACAAGCTTATTGCTTTTTCAAACACGGTCTACACCTCTCAAGTGCCGAGTTACAGGACGGTGAAAACAGTGAGTTTGTGTGAGACGCGAATCGAGCTCTGATTCATGCTCTAGGCTGGGAGCGCAAGCTTATTTCTTTTTCAAACACGGTCTACATCTCTCAGGTGCCGAGTTACAGGACGGTGAAAACAGTGAGTTTGTGTTAGACCCGAATCGTGCTCTGATTCATGCTCTAGGCTGGCAGCGCAAGCTTATTGCTTTTTCAAACACGGTCTACACCTCTCAGGTGCCGAGTTACAGGACGGTGAAAACACTGAGTTTGTGTTAGACGCAAATCGTGCTCTGATTCATGCTCTAGGCTGGGAGCGCAAGCTTATTGCTTTTTCAAACACGGTCTACACCTCTCAGGTGCCGAGTTACAGGACGGTATAAACAGTGAGTTTGTGTTAGACGCGAATCGTGCTCTGATTCATGTTCTAGGCTGGGAGCGCAAGCTTATTGCTTTTTCAAACACGGTCTACACCTCTCAAGTGCCGAGTTACAGGACGGTGAAAACAGTGAGTTTGTGTTAGACGCGAATCGTGCTCTGATTCATGCTCTAGGCTGGGAGCGCAAGCTTATTGCTTTTTCAAACACGGTCTACACCTCTCAGGTGCCGAGTTACAGGACGGTGAAAACAGTGAGTTTGTGTTAGACGCGAATCGTGCTCTAATTCATGCTCTAGGCTGGGAGCTCAAGCTTATTGCTTTTTCAAACACGGTCTACACCTCTCAGGTGCCGAGGTACAGGACGGTGAAAACAGTGAGTTTGTGTTAGACGCGAATCGTGCTCTGATTCATGCTCTAGACGGGGAGATCAAGCTTATTGCTTTTTCAAACACGGTCTACACCTCTCAGGTGCCGAGTTACAGGACGGTGAAAACAGTGAGTTTGTGTTAGACGCGAATCGTGCTCTGATTCATGCTCTAGGCTGGGAGCTCAAGCTTATTGCTTTTTCAAACACGGTCTACACCTCTCAGGTGCCGAGGTACAGGACGGTGAAAACAGTGAGTTTGTGTTAGACGCGAATCGTGCTCTAATTCATGCTCTAGGCTGGGAGCTCAAGCTTATTGCTTTTTCAAACACGGTCTACACCTCTCAGGTGCCGAGGTACAGGACGGTGAAAACAGTGAGTTTGTGTTAGACGCGAATCGTGCTCTGATTCATGCTCTAGACGGGGAGATCAAGCTTATTGCTTTTTCAAACACGGTCTACACCTCTCAGGTGCCGAGTTACAGGACGGTGAAAACAGTGAGTTTGTGTTAGACGCGAATCGTGCTCTGATTCATGCTCTAGACGGGGAGATCAAGCTTATTGCTTTTTCAAACACGGTCTACACCTCTCAGGTGCCGAGTTACAGGACGGTGAAAACAGTGAGTTTGTGTTAGACGCGAATCGTGCTCTGATTCATGCTCTAGGCTGGGAGCGCAAGCTTAATGCTTTTTCAAACACGGTCTACACCTCTCAGGTGCCGAGGTACAGGACGGTGAAAACAGTGAGTTTGTGTTAGACGCGAATCGTGCTCTGATTCATGCTCTAGACGGGGAGATCAAGCTTATTACTTTTTCAAACACGGTCTACACCTCTCAGGTGCCGAGTTACAGGACGGTGAAAACAGTGAGTTTGTGTTAGACGCGAATCGTGCTCTGATTCATGCTCTAGGCTGGGAGCGCAAGCTTATTGCTTTTTCAAACACGGTCTACACCTCTCAGGTGCCGAGTTACAGGACGGTGAAAACAGTGAGTTTGTGTTAGACGCGAATCGTGCTCTGATTCATGCTCTAGGCTGGGAGCTCAAGCTTATTGCTTTTTCAAACACGGTCTACACCTCTCAGGTGCCGAGGTACAGGACGGTGAAAACAGTGAGTTTGTGTTAGACGCGAATCGTGCTCTGATTCATGCTCTAGACGGGGAGATCAAGCTTATTGCTTTTTCAAACACGGTCTACACCTCTCAGGTGCCGAGTTACAGGACGGTGAAAACAGTGAGTTTGTGTTAGACGCGAATCGTGCTCTGATTCATGCTCTAGGCTGGGAGCGCAAGCTTATTGCTTTTTCAAACACGGTCTACACCTCTCAGGTGCCGAGTTACAGGACGGTGAAAACAGTGAGTTTGTGTTAGACGCGAATCGTGCTGGGACTGATGCTCTAGGCTGGGAGCGCAAGCTTATTGCTTTTTCAAACACGGTCTACACCTCTCAGGTGCCGAGTTACAGGACGGTGAAAACAGTGAGTTTGTGTTAGACGCGAATCGTGCTCTGATTCATGCTCTAGGCTGGGAGCGCAAGCTTATTGCTTTTTCAAACCCGGTCTACACCTCTCAGGTGCCGAGTTGCAGGACGGTGAAAACAGTGAGTTTGTGTTAGACGCGAATCGTGCTCTGATTCATGCTCTAGGCTGGGAGCTCAAGCTTATTGCTTTTTCAAACACGGTCTACACCTCTCAGGTGCCGAGGTACAGGACGGTGAAAACAGTGAGTTTGTGTTAGACGCGAATCGTGCTCTGATTCATGCTCTAGGCGGGGAGCTCAAGCTTATTGCTTTTTCAAACACGGTCTACACCTCTCAGGTGCCGAGTTACAGGACGGTAAAAACAGTGAGTTTGTGTTAGACGCGAATCGTGCTCTGATTCATGCTCTAGGCTGGGAGCGCAAGCTTATTGCTTTTTCAAACACGGTCTACACCTCTCAGGTGCCGAGTTACAGGACGGTGAAAACAGTGAGTTTGTGTTAGACGCGAATCGTGCTATGATTCATGCTCTAGGCTGGGAGCGCAAGCTTACTGCTTTTTCAAACACGGTCTACACCTGTCAGGTGCCGAGTTACAGGACGGTGAAAACAGTGAGTTTGTGTTAGATGCGAATCGTGCTCTGATTCATGCTCTAGGCAGGGAGCGCAAGCTTATTGCTTTTTCAAACACGGTCTACACCTCTCAAGTGCCGAGTTACAGGACGGTGAAAACAGTGAGTTTGTGTTAGACGCGAATCGTGCTCTGATTCATGCTCTAGGCTGGGAGCACAAGCTTATTGCTTTTTCAAACACGGTCTACACCTCTCAAGTGCCGAGTTACAGGACGGTGAAAACAGTGAGTTTGTGTGAGACGCGAATCGAGCTCTGATTCATGCTCTAGGCTGGGAGCGCAAGCTTATTGCTTTTTCAAACACGGTCTACATCTCTCAGGTGCCGAGTTACAGGACGGTGAAAACAGTGAGTTTGTGTTAGACCCGAATCGTGCTCTGATTCATGCTCTAGGCTGGCAGCGCAAGCTTATTGCTTTTTCAAACACGGTCTACACCTCTCAGGTGCCGAGTTACAGGACGGTGAAAACACTGAGTTTGTGTTAGACGCAAATCGTGCTCTGATTCATGCTCTAGGCTGGGAGCGCAAGCTTATTGCTTTTTCAAACACGGTCTACACCTCTCAGGTGCCGAGTTACAGGACGGTATAAACAGTGAGTTTGTGTTAGACGCGAATCGTGCTCTGATTCATGCTCTAGACGGGGAGATCAAGCTTATTGCTTTTTCAAACACGGTCTACACCTCTCAGGTGCCGAGTTACAGGACGGTGAAAACAGTGAGTTTGTGTTAGACGCGAATCGTGCTCTGATTCATGCTCTAGGCGGGGAGCTCAAGCTTATTGCTTTTTCAAACACGGTCTACACCTCTCAGGTGCCGAGTTACAGGACGGTAAAAACAGTGAGTTTGTGTTAGACGCGAATCGTGCTCTGATTCATGCTCTAGGCTGGGAGCGCAAGCTTATTGCTTTTTCAAACACGGTCTACACCTCTCAGGTGCCGAGTTACAGGACGGTGAAAACAGTGAGTTTGTGTTAGACGCGAATCGTGCTATGATTCATGCTATAGGCTGGGAGCGCAAGCTTACTGCTTTTTCAAACACGGTCTACACCTCTCAGGTGCCGAGTTACAGGACGGTGAAAACAGTGAGTTTGTGTTAGACGCGAATCGTGCTCTGATTCATGCTCTAGGCTGGGAGCTCAAGCTTATTGCTTTTTCAAACACGGTCTACACCTCTCAGGTGCCGAGTTACAGGACGGTGAAAACAGTGAGTTTGTGTTAGACGCGAATCGTGCTGGGATTGATGCTCTAGGCTGGGAGCGCAAGCTTATTGCTTTTTCAAACACGGTCTACACCTCTCAGGTGCCGAGGTACAGGACGGTGAAAACAGTGAGTTTGTGTTAGACGCGAATCGTGCTCTGATTCATGCTCTAGACGGGGAGATCAAGCTTATTGCTTTTTCAAACACGGTCTACACCTCTCAGGTGCCGAGTTACAGGACGGTGAAAACAGTGAGTTTGTGTTAGACGCGAATCATGCTCTGATTCATGCTCTAGGCTGGGAGCGCAAGCTTATTGCTTTTTCAAACACGGTCTACACCTCTCAGGTGCCGAGTTACAGGACGGTGAAAACAGTGAGTTTGTGTTAGACGCGAATCGTGCTGGGATTGATGCTCTAGGCTGGGAGCGCAAGCGTAATGCTTTTTCAAACACGGTCTACACCTCTCAGGTGCCGAGGTACAGGACGGTAAAAACAGTGAGTTTGTGTTAGACGCGAATCGTGCTCTGATTCATGCTTTAGGCTGGGAGCTCAAGCTTATTGCTTTTTCAAACACGGTCTACACCTCTCAGGTGCCGAGTTACAGGACGGTAAAAACAGTGAGTTTGTGTTAGACGCGAATCGTGCTCTGATTCATGCTCTAGACGGGGAGATCAAGCTTATTGCTTTTTCAAACACGGTCTACACCTCTCAGGTGCCGAGTTACAGGACGGTGAAAACAGTGAGTTTGTGTTAGACGCGAATCGTGCTCTGATTCATGCTCTAGGCTGGGAGCGCAAGCTTATTGCTTTTTCAAACACGGTCTACACCTCTCAGGTGCCGAGTTACAGGACGGTGAAAACAGTGAGTTTGTGTTAGACGCGAATCGTGCTCTGATTCATGCTCTAGGCTGGGAGCGCAAGCTTATTGCTTTTTCAAACACGGTCTACACCTCTCAGGTGCCGAGTTACAGGACGGTGAAAACAGTGAGTTTGTGTTAGACGCGAATCGTGCTCTGATTCATGCTCTAGGCTGGGAGCGCAAGCTTATTGCTTTTTCAAACACGGTCTACACCTCTCAGGTGCCGAGTTACAGGACGGTGAAAACAGTGAGTTTGTGTTAGACGCGAATCGTGCTCTGATTCATGCTCTAGGCTGGGAGCGCAAGCTTATTGCTTTTTCAAACACGGTCTACACCTCTCAGGTGCCGAGTTACAGAACGGTGAAAACAGTGAGTTTGTGTTAGACGAGAATCGTGCTCTGATTCATGCTCTAGGCTGGGAGCGCAAGCTTATTGCTTTTTCAAACACGGTCTACACCTCTCAGGTGCCGAGTTACAGGACGGTGAAAACAGTGAGTTTGTGTTAGACGCGAATCGTGCTCTGATTCATGCTCTAGGCTGGGAGCGCAAGCTTATTGCTTTTTCAAACACGGTCTACACCTCTCAGGTGCCGAGGTACAGGACGGTGAAAACAGTGAGTTTGTGTTAGACGCGAATCGTGCTCTGATTCATGCTCTAGGCTGGGAGCGCAAGCTTATTGCTTTTTCAAACACGGTCTACACCTCTCAGGTGCCGAGTTACAGAACGGTGAAAACAGTGAGTTTGTGTTAGACGAGAATCGTGCTCTGATTCATGCTCTAGGCTGGGAGCGCAAGCTTATTGCTTTTTCAAACACGGTCTACACCTCTCAGGTGCCGAGTTACAGGACGGTAAAAACAGTGAGTTTGTGTTAGACGCGAATCGTGCTCTGATTCAAGTTCTAGGCTGGGAGCGCAAGCTTATTGCTTTTTCAAACACGGTCTACACCTCTCAAGTGCCGAGATACAGGACGGTGAAAACAGTGAGTTTGTGTTAGACGCGAATCGTGCTCTGATTCATGCTCTAGGCTGGGAGCTCAAGCTTATTGCTTTTTCAAACACGGTCTACACCTCTCAGGTGCCGAGGTACAGGACGGTGAAAACAGTGAGTTTGTGTTAGACGCGAATCGTGCTCTGATTCATGCTCTAGGCGGGGAGCTCAAGCTTATTGCTTTTTCAAACACGGTCTACACCTCTCAGGTGCCGAGTTACAGGACGGTGAAAACAGTGAGTTTGTGCTAGACGCAAATCGTGCTCTGATTCATGCTCTAGGCTGGGAGCGCAAGCTTAATGCTTTTTCAAACACGGTCTATACCTCTCAGGTGCCGAGTTACAGGACGGTAAAAACAGTGAGTTTGTGTTAGACGCGAATCGTGCTCTGATTCATGCTCTAGGCTGGGAGCGCAAGCTTATTGCTTTTTCAAACACGGTCTACACCTCTCAGGTGCCGAGTTACAGGACGGTGAAAACAATGAGTTTGTGTTAGACGCGAATCGTGCTCTGATTCATGCTCTAGGCTGGTATCGCAAGCTTATTGCTTTTTCAAACACGGTCTACACCTCTCAGGTGCCGAGTTACAGGACGGTGAAAACAATGAGTTTGTGTTAGACGCGAATCGTGCTCTGATTCATGCTCTAGGCTGGTATCGCAAGCTTATTGCTTTTTCAAACACGGTCTACACCTCTCAGGTGCCGATTTACAGGACGGTAAAAACAATGAGTTTGTGTTAGACGCGAATCGTGCTATGATTCATGCTCTAGGCTGGGAGCGCAAGCTTATTGCTTTTTCAAACACGGTCTACACCTCTCAGGTGCCGAGTTACAGGACGGTGAAAACAGTGAGTTTGTGTTAGACGCGAATCGTGCTCTGATTCATGCTCTAGGCAGGGAGCGCAAGCTTATTGCTTTTTCAAACACGGTCTACACCTCTCAAGTGCCGAGTTACAGGACGGTGAAAACAGTGAGTTTGTGTTAGACGCGAATCGTGCTCTGATTCATGCTCTAGGCTGGGAGCACAAGCTTATTGCTTTTTCAAACACGGTCTACACCTCTCAAGTGCCGAGTTACAGGACGGTGAAAACAGTGAGTTTGTGTTAGACGCGAATCGAGCTCTGATTCATGCTCTAGGCTGGGAGCGCAAGCTTATTGCTTTTTCAAACACGGTCTACATCTCTCAGGTGCCGAGTTACAGGACGGTGAAAACAGTGAGTTTGTGTTAGACCCGAATCGTGCTCTGATTCATGCTCTAGGCTGGCAGCACAAGCTTATTGCTTTTTTAAACACGGTCTACACCTCTCAGGTGCCGAGTTACAGGACGGTGAAAACACTGAGTTTGTGTTAGACGCAAATCGTGCTCTGATTCATGCTCTAGGCTGGGAGCGCAAGCTTATTGCTTTTTCAAACACGGTCTACACCTCTCAGGTGCCGAGTTACAGGACAGTAAAAACAGTGAGTTTGTGTTAGACGCGAATCGTGCTCTGATTCAAGTTCTAGGCTGGGAGCGCAAGCTTATTGCTTTTTCAAACACGGTCTACACCTCTCAAGTGCCGAGTTGCAGGACGGTGAAAACAGTGAGTTTGTGTTAGACGCGAATCGTGCTCTGATTCATGCTCTAGGCTGGGAGCTCAAGCTTATTGCTTTTTCAAACACGGTCTACACCTCTCAGGTGCCGAGGTACAGGACGGTGAAAACAGTGAGTTTGTGTTAGACGCGAATCGTGCTCTGATTCATGCTCTAGGCTGGGAGCTCAAGCTTATTGCTTTTTCAAACACGGTCTACACCTCTCAGGTGCCGAGTTACAGGACGGTAAAAACAGTGAGTTTGTGTTAGACGCGAATCGTGCTCTGATTCATGCTCTAGGCTGGGAGCGCAAGCTTATTGCTTTTTCAAACACGGTCTACACCTCTCAGGTGCCGAGTTACAGGACGGTGAAAACAGTGAGTTTGTGTTAGACGCGAATCGTGCTCTAATTCATGCTCTAGGCTGGGAGCTCAAGCTTATTGCTTTTTCAAACACGGTCTACACCTCTCAGGTGCCGAGGTACAGGACGGTGAAAACAGTGAGTTTGTGTTAGACGCGAATCGTGCTCTGATTCATGCTCTAGACGGGGAGATCAAGCTTATTGCTTTTTCAAACACGGTCTACACCTCTCAGGTGCCGAGTTACAGGACGGTGAAAACAGTGAGTTTGTGTTAGACGCGAATCGTGCTCTGATTCATGCTCTAGGCTGGGAGCTCAAGCTTATTGCTTTTTCAAACACGGTCTACACCTCTCAGGTGCCGAGGTACAGGACGGTGAAAACAGTGAGTTTGTGTTAGACGCGAATCGTGCTCTAATTCATGCTCTAGGCTGGGAGCTCAAGCTTATTGCTTTTTCAAACACGGTCTACACCTCTCAGGTGCCGAGGTACAGGACGGTGAAAACAGTGAGTTTGTGTTAGACGCGAATCGTGCTCTGATTCATGCTCTAGACGGGGAGATCAAGCTTATTGCTTTTTCAAACACGGTCTACACCTCTCAGGTGCCGAGTTACAGGACGGTGAAAACAGTGAGTTTGTGTTAGACGCGAATCGTGCTCTGATTCATGCTCTAGACGGGGAGATCAAGCTTATTGCTTTTTCAAACACGGTCTACACCTCTCAGGTGCCGAGTTACAGGACGGTGAAAACAGTGAGTTTGTGTTAGACGCGAATCGTGCTCTGATTCATGCTCTAGGCTGGGAGCGCAAGCTTAATGCTTTTTCAAACACGGTCTACACCTCTCAGGTGCCGAGTTACAGGACGGTAAAAACAGTGAGTTTGTGTTAGACGCGAATCGTGCTCTGATTCATGCTCTAGGCTGGGAGCGCAAGCTTATTGCTTTTTCAAACACGGTCTACACCTCTCAGGTGCCGAGTTACAGGACGGTGAAAACAATGAGTTTGTGTTAGACGCGAATCGTGCTCTGATTCATGCTCTAGGCTGGGAGCGCAAGCTTATTGCTTTTTCAAACACGGTCTACACCTCTCAGGTGCCGAGTTACAGGACGGTGAAAACAATGAGTTTGTGTTAGACGCGAATCGTGCTCTGATTCATGCTCTAGGCTGGTATCGCAAGCTTATTGCTTTTTCAAACACGTTCTACACCTCTCAGGTGCCGAGTTACAGGACGGTAAAAACAATGAGTTTGTGTTAGACGCGAATCGTGCTCTGATTCATGCTCTAGGCTGGGAGCGCAAGCTTATTGCTTTTTCAAACACGGTCTACACCTCTCAGGTGCCGAGTTACAGGACGGTGAAAACAGTGAGTTTGTGTTAGACGCGAATCGTGCTATGATTCATGCTCTAGGCTGGGAGTGCAAGCTTATTGCTTTTTCAAACACGGTCTACACCTCTCAGGTGCCGAGTTACAGGACGGTGAAAACAGTGAGTTTGTGTTAGACGCGAATCGTGCTCTGATTCATGCTCTAGGCTGGGAGCGCAAGCTTATTGCTTTTTCAAACACGGTCTACACCTCTCAGGTGCCGAGTTACAGGACGGTGAAAACAGTGAGTTTGTGTTAGACGCGAATCGTGCTGGGATTGATGCTCTAGGCTGGGAGCGCAAGCGTAATGCTTTTTCAAACACGGTCTACACCTCTCAGGTGCCGAGTTACAGGACGGTGAAAACAGTGAGTTTGTGTTAGACGCGAATCGTGCTCTGATTCATGCTCCAGGCTGGGAGCGCAAGCTTATTGCTTTTTCAAACACGGTCTACACCTCTCAGGTGCCGAGTTACAGGACGGTGAAAACAGTGAGTTTGTGTTAGACGCGAATCGTGCTCTGATTCATGCTCTAGGCTGGGAGCTCAAGCTTATTGCTTTTTCAAACACGGTCTACACCTCTCAGGTGCCGAGTTACAGGACGGTGATAACAGTGAGTTTGTGTTAGACGCGAATCGTGCTCTGATTGATGCTCTAGACGGGGAGATTAAGCTTATTGCTTTTTCAAACACGGTCTACACCTCTCAGGTGCCGAGTTACAGGACGGTGAAAACAGTGAGTTTGTGTTAGACGCGAATCGTGCTCTGATTCATGCTCTAGGCTGGGAGCGCAAGCTTATTGCTTTTTCAAACACGGTCTACACCTCTCAGGTGCCGAGTTACAGGACGGTGAAAACAGTGAGTTTGTGTTAGACGCGAATCGTGCTGGGATTGATGCTCTAGGCTGGGAGCGCAAGCGTAATGCTTTTTCAAACACGGTCTACACCTCTCAGGTGCCGAGATACAGGACGGTGAAAACAGTGAGTTTGTGTTAGACGCGAATCGTGCTCTGATTCATGCTCTAGGCTGGGAGCGCAAGCTTATTGCTTTTTCAAACACGGTCTACACCTCTCAGGTGCCGAGGTACAGGACGGTGAAAACAGTGAGTTTGTGTTAGACGCGAATCGTGCTCTGATTCATGCTCTAGACGGGGAGATCAAGCTTATTGCTTTTTCAAACACGGTCTACACCTCTCAGGTGCCGAGTTACAGGACGGTGAAAACAGTGAGTTTGTGTTAGACGCGAATCGTGCTCTGATTCATGCTCTAGGCTGGGAGCGCAAGCGTAATGCTTTTTCAAACACGGTCTACACCTCTCAGGTGCCGAGTTACAGGACGGTGAAAACAGTGAGTTTGTGTTAGACGCGAATCGTGCTCTGATTCATGCTCTAGGCTGGGAGCGCAAGCTTATTGCTTTTTCAAACACGGTCTACACCTCTCAGGTGCCGAGTTACAGGACGGTGAAAACAGTGAGTTTGTGTTAGACGCGAATCGTGCTCTGATTCATGCTCTAGGCTGGGAGCTCAAGCTTATTGCTTTTTCAAACACGGTCTACACCTCTCAGGTGCCGAGGTACAGGACGGTGAAAACAGTGAGTTTGTGTTAGACGCGAATCGTGCTCTGATTCATGCTCTAGACGGGGAGATCAAGCTTATTACTTTTTCAAACACGGTCTACACCTCTCAGGTGCCGAGTTACAGGACGGTGAAAACAGTGAGTTTGTGTTAGACGCGAATCGTGCTCTGATTCATGCTCTAGGCTGGGAGCGCAAGCTTATTGCTTTTTCAAACACGGTCTACACCTCTCAGGTGCCGAGTTACAGGACGGTGAAAACAGTGAGTTTGTGTTAGACGCGAATCGTGCTCTGATTCATGCTCTAGACGGGGAGATCAAGCTTATTGCTTTTTCAAACACGGTCTACACCTCTCAGGTGCCGAGTTACAGGACGGTGAAAACAGTGAGTTTGTGTTAGACGCGAATCGTGCTCTGATTCATGCTCTAGGCTGGGAGCGCAAGCTTATTGCTTTTTCAAACACAGTCTACACCTCTCAGGTGCCGAGTTACAGGACGGTGAAAACAGTGAGTTTGTGTTAGACGCGAATCGTGCTGGGACTGATGCTCTAGGCTGGGAGCGCAAGCTTATTGCTTTTTCAAACACGGTCTACACCTCTCAGGTGCCGAGTTACAGGACGGTGAAAACAGTGAGTTTGTGTTAGACGTGAATCGTGCTCTGATTCATGCTCTAGGCTGGGAGCGCAAGCTTATTGCTTTTTCAAACACGGTCTACACCTCTCAGGTGCCGAGTTACAGGACGGTGAAAACAGTGAGTTTGTGTTAGACGCGAATCGTGCTCTGATTCATGCTCTAGGCTGGGAGCGCAAGCTTATTGCTTTTTCAAACACGGTCTACACCTCTCAGGTGCCGAGTTACAGGACGGTGAAAACAGTGAGTTTGTGTTAGACGCGAATCGTGCTCTGATTCATGCTCTAGGCTGGGAGCTCAAGCTTATTGCTTTTTCAAACACGGTCTACACCTCTCAGGTGCCGAGGTACAGGACGGTGAAAACAGTGAGTTTGTGTTAGACGCGAATCGTGCTCTGATTCATGCTCTAGACGGGGAGATCAAGCTTATTGCTTTTTCAAACACGGTCTACACCTCTCAGGTGCCGAGTTACAGGACGGTGAAAACAGTGAGTTTGTGTTAGACGCGAATCGTGCTCTGATTCATGCTCTAGGCTGGGAGCGCAAGCTTATTGCTTTTTCAAACACGGTCTACACCTCTCAGGTGCCGAGTTACAGGACGGTGAAAACAGTGAGTTTGTGTTAGACGCGAATCGTGCTCTGATTCATGCTCTAGGCTGGGAGCTCAAGCTTATTGCTTTTTCAAACACGGTCTACACCTCTCAGGTGCCGAGGTACAGGACGGTGAAAACAGTGAGTTTGTGTTAGACGCGAATCGTGCTCTGATTCATGCTCTAGACGGGGAGATCAAGCTTATTGCTTTTTCAAACACGGTCTACACCTCTCAGGTGCCGAGTTACAGGACGGTGAAAACAGTGAGTTTGTGTTAGACGCGAATCGTGCTGGGATTGATGCTCTAGGCTGGGAGCGCAAGCTTATTGCTTTTTCAAACACGGTCTACACCTCTCAGGTGCCGAGGTACAGGACGGTGAAAACAGTGAGTTTGTGTTAGACGCGAATCGTGCTCTGATTCATGCTCTAGACGGGGAGATCAAGCTTATTGCTTTTTCAAACACGGTCTACACCTCTCAGGTGCCGAGTTACAGGACGGTGAAAACAGTGAGTTTGTGTTAGACGCGAATCATGCTCTGATTCATGCTCTAGGCTGGGAGCGCAAGCTTATTGCTTTTTCAAACACGGTCTACACCTCTCAGGTGCCGAGTTACAGGACGGTGAAAACAGTGAGTTTGTGTTAGACGCGAATCGTGCTGGGATTGATGCTCTAGGCTGGGAGCGCAAGCGTAATGCTTTTCAAACACGGTCTACACCTCTCAGGTGCCGAGTTACAGGACGGTGAAAACAGTGAGTTTGTGTTAGACGCGAATCGTGCTCTGATTCATGCTCTAGGCTGGGAGCGCAAGCTTATTGCTTTTTCAAACACGGTCTACACCTCTCAGGTGCCGAGTTACAGGACGGTGAAAACAGTGAGTTTGTGTTAGACGCGAATCGTGCTCTGATTCATGCTCTAGGCTGGGAGCTCAAGCTTATTGCTTTTTCAAACACGGTCTACACCTCTCAGGTGCCGAGGTACAGGACGGTAAAAACAGTGAGTTTGTGTTAGACGCGAATCGTGCTCTGATTCATGCTTTAGGCTGGGAGCTCAAGCTTATTGCTTTTTCAAACACGGTCTACACCTCTCAGGTGCCGAGTTACAGGACGGTAAAAACAGTGAGTTTGTGTTAGACGCGAATCGTGCTGGGATTGATGCTCTAGGCTGGGAGCGCAAGCTTATTGCTTTTTCAAACACGGTCTACACCTCTCAGGTGCCGAGTTACAGGACGGCGAAAACAGTGAGTTTGTGTTAGACGCGAATCGTGCTCTGATTCATGCTCTAGGCTGGGAGCGCAAGCTTATTGCTTTTTCAAACACGGTCTACACCTCTCAGGTGCCGAGGTACAGGACGGTGAAAACAGTGAGTTTGTGTTAGACGCGAATCGTGCTCTGATTCATGCTCTAGACGGGGAGATCAAGCTTATTGCTTTTTCAAACACGGTCTACACCTCTCAGGTGCCGAGTTACAGGACGGTGAAAACAGTGAGTTTGTGTTAGACGCGAATCGTGCTCTGATTCATGCTCTAGGCTGGGAGCGCAAGCGTAATGCTTTTTCAAACACGGTCTACACCTCTCAGGTGCCGAGTTACAGGACGGTGAAAACAGTGAGTTTGTGTTAGACGCGAATCGTGCTCTGATTCATGCTCTAGGCTGGGAGCGCAAGCTTATTGCTTTTTCAAACACGGTCTACACCTCTCAGGTGCCGAGTTACAGGACGGTGAAAACAGTGAGTTTGTGTTAGACGCGAATCGTGCTCTGATTCATGCTCTAGGCTGGGAGCTCAAGCTTATTGCTTTTTCAAACACGGTCTACACCTCTCAGGTGCCGAGGTACAGGACGGTGAAAACAGTGAGTTTGTGTTAGACGCGAATCGTGCTCTGATTCATGCTCTAGACGGGGAGATCAAGCTTATTACTTTTTCAAACACGGTCTACACCTCTCAGGTGCCGAGTTACAGGACGGTGAAAACAGTGAGTTTGTGTTAGACGCGAATCGTGCTCTGATTCATGCTCTAGGCTGGGAGCGCAAGCTTATTGCTTTTTCAAACACGGTCTACACCTCTCAGGTGCCGAGTTACAGGACGGTGAAAACAGTGAGTTTGTGTTAGACGCGAATCGTGCTCTGATTCATGCTCTAGGCTGGGAGCTCAAGCTTATTGCTTTTTCAAACACGGTCTACACCTCTCAGGTGCCGAGGTACAGGACGGTGAAAACAGTGAGTTTGTGTTAGACGCGAATCGTGCTCTGATTCATGCTCTAGACGGGGAGATCAAGCTTATTGCTTTTTCAAACACGGTCTACACCTCTCAGGTGCCGAGTTACAGGACGGTGAAAACAGTGAGTTTGTGTTAGACGCGAATCGTGCTCTGATTCATGCTCTAGGCTGGGAGCGCAAGCTTATTGCTTTTTCAAACACGGTCTACACCTCTCAGGTGCCGAGTTACAGGACGGTGAAAACAGTGAGTTTGTGTTAGACGCGAATCGTGCTGGGACTGATGCTCTAGGCTGGGAGCGCAAGCTTATTGCTTTTTCAAACACGGTCTACACCTCTCAGGTGCCGAGTTACAGGACGGTGAAAACAGTGAGTTTGTGTTAGACGCGAATCGTGCTCTGATTCATGCTCTAGGCTGGGAGCGCAAGCTTATTGCTTTTTCAAACCCGGTCTACACCTCTCAGGTGCCGAGTTGCAGGACGGTGAAAACAGTGAGTTTGTGTTAGACGCGAATCGTGCTCTGATTCATGCTCTAGGCTGGGAGCTCAAGCTTATTGCTTTTTCAAACACGGTCTACACCTCTCAGGTGCCGAGGTACAGGACGGTGAAAACAGTGAGTTTGTGTTAGACGCGAATCGTGCTCTGATTCATGCTCTAGGCGGGGAGCTCAAGCTTATTGCTTTTTCAAACACGGTCTACACCTCTCAGGTGCCGAGTTACAGGACGGTAAAAACAGTGAGTTTGTGTTAGACGCGAATCGTGCTCTGATTCATGCTCTAGGCTGGGAGCGCAAGCTTATTGCTTTTTCAAACACGGTCTACACCTCTCAGGTGCCGAGTTACAGGACGGTGAAAACAGTGAGTTTGTGTTAGACGCGAATCGTGCTATGATTCATGCTCTAGGCTGGGAGCGCAAGCTTACTGCTTTTTCAAACACGGTCTACACCTCTCAGGTGCCGAGTTACAGGACGGTGAAAACAGTGAGTTTGTGTTAGACGCGAATCGTGCTCTGATTCATGCTCTAGGCAGGGAGCGCAAGCTTTTTGCTTTTTCAAACACGGTCTACACCTCTCAAGTGCCGAGTTACAGGACGGTGAAAACAGTGAGTTTGTGTTAGACGCGAATCGTGCTCTGATTCATGCTCTAGGCTGGGAGCACAAGCTTATTGCTTTTTCAAACACGGTCTACACCTCTCAAGTGCCGAGTTACAGGACGGTGAAAACAGTGAGTTTGTGTGAGACGCGAATCGAGCTCTGATTCATGCTCTAGGCTGGGAGCGCAAGCTTATTGCTTTTTCAAACACGGTCTACATCTCTCAGGTGCCGAGTTACAGGACGGTGAAAACAGTGAGTTTGTGTTAGACCCGAATCGTGCTCTGATTCATGCTCTAGGCTGGCAGCGCAAGCTTATTGCTTTTTCAAACACGGTCTACACCTCTCAGGTGCCGAGTTACAGGACGGTGAAAACACTGAGTTTGTGTTAGACGCAAATCGTGCTCTGATTCATGCTCTAGGCTGGGAGCGCAAGCTTATTGCTTTTTCAAACACGGTCTACACCTCTCAGGTGCCGAGTTACAGGACGGTATAAACAGTGAGTTTGTGTTAGACGCGAATCGTGCTCTGATTCATGTTCTAGGCTGGGAGCGCAAGCTTATTGCTTTTTCAAACACGGTCTACACCTCTCAAGTGCCGAGTTACAGGACGGTGAAAACAGTGAGTTTGTGTTAGACGCGAATCGTGCTCTGATTCATGCTCTAGGCTGGGAGCGCAAGCTTATTGCTTTTTCAAACACGGTCTACACCTCTCAGGTGCCGAGTTACAGGACGGTGAAAACAGTGAGTTTGTGTTAGACGCGAATCGTGCTCTAATTCATGCTCTAGGCTGGGAGCTCAAGCTTATTGCTTTTTCAAACACGGTCTACACCTCTCAGGTGCCGAGGTACAGGACGGTGAAAACAGTGAGTTTGTGTTAGACGCGAATCGTGCTCTGATTCATGCTCTAGACGGGGAGATCAAGCTTATTGCTTTTTCAAACACGGTCTACACCTCTCAGGTGCCGAGTTACAGGACGGTGAAAACAGTGAGTTTGTGTTAGACGCGAATCGTGCTCTGATTCATGCTCTAGGCTGGGAGCTCAAGCTTATTGCTTTTTCAAACACGGTCTACACCTCTCAGGTGCCGAGTTACAGGACGGTGAAAACAGTGAGTTTGTGTTAGACGCGAATCGTGCTCTGATTCATGCTCTAGGCTGGGAGCGCAAGCTTATTGCTTTTTCAAACACGGTCTACACCTCTCAGGTGCCGAGTTACAGGACGGTGAAAACAGTGAGTTTGTGTTAGACGCGAATCGTGCTCTGATTCATGCTCTAGGCTGGGAGCGCAAGCTTATTGCTTTTTCAAACACGGTCTACACCTCTCAGGTGCCGAGTTACAGGACGGTGAAAACAGTGAGTTTGTGTTAGACGCGAATCGTGCTCTGATTCATGCTCTAGGCTGGGAGCGCAAGCTTATTGCTTTTTCAAACACGGTCTACACCTCTCAGGTGCCGAGTTACAGGACGGTGAAAACAGTGAGTTTGTGTTAGACGCGAATCGTGCTCTGATTCATGCTCTAGGCTGGGAGCGCAAGCTTATTGCTTTTTCAAACACGGTCTACACCTCTCAGGTGCCGAGTTACAGAACGGTGAAAACAGTGAGTTTGTGTTAGACGAGAATCGTGCTCTGATTCATGCTCTAGGCTGGGAGCGCAAGCTTATTGCTTTTTCAAACACGGTCTACACCTCTCAGGTGCCGAGTTACAGGACGGTGAAAACAGTGAGTTTGTGTTAGACGCGAATCGTGCTCTGATTCATGCTCTAGGCTGGGAGCGCAAGCTTATTGCTTTTTCAAACACGGTCTACACCTCTCAGGTGCCGAGGTACAGGACGGTGAAAACAGTGAGTTTGTGTTAGACGCGAATCGTGCTCTGATTCATGCTCTAGGCTGGGAGCGCAAGCTTATTGCTTTTTCAAACACGGTCTACACCTCTCAGGTGCCGAGTTACAGAACGGTGAAAACAGTGAGTTTGTGTTAGACGAGAATCGTGCTCTGATTCATGCTCTAGGCTGGGAGCGCAAGCTTATTGCTTTTTCAAACACGGTCTACACCTCTCAGGTGCCGAGTTACAGGACGGTAAAAACAGTGAGTTTGTGTTAGACGCGAATCGTGCTCTGATTCAAGTTCTAGGCTGGGAGCGCAAGCTTATTGCTTTTTCAAACACGGTCTACACCTCTCAAGTGCCGAGATACAGGACGGTGAAAACAGTGAGTTTGTGTTAGACGCGAATCGTGCTCTGATTCATGCTCTAGGCTGGGAGCTCAAGCTTATTGCTTTTTCAAACACGGTCTACACCTCTCAGGTGCCGAGGTACAGGACGGTGAAAACAGTGAGTTTGTGTTAGACGCGAATCGTGCTCTGATTCATGCTCTAGGCGGGGAGCTCAAGCTTATTGCTTTTTCAAACACGGTCTACACCTCTCAGGTGCCGAGTTACAGGACGGTGAAAACAGTGAGTTTGTGCTAGACGCAAATCGTGCTCTGATTCATGCTCTAGGCTGGGAGCGCAAGCTTAATGCTTTTTCAAACACGGTCTATACCTCTCAGGTGCCGAGTTACAGGACGGTAAAAACAGTGAGTTTGTGTTAGACGCGAATCGTGCTCTGATTCATGCTCTAGGCTGGGAGCGCAAGCTTATTGCTTTTTCAAACACGGTCTACACCTCTCAGGTGCCGAGTTACAGGACGGTGAAAACAATGAGTTTGTGTTAGACGCGAATCGTGCTCTGATTCATGCTCTAGGCTGGTATCGCAAGCTTATTGCTTTTTCAAACACGGTCTACACCTCTCAGGTGCCGAGTTACAGGACGGTGAAAACAATGAGTTTGTGTTAGACGCGAATCGTGCTCTGATTCATGCTCTAGGCTGGTATCGCAAGCTTATTGCTTTTTCAAACACGGTCTACACCTCTCAGGTGCCGATTTACAGGACGGTAAAAACAATGAGTTTGTGTTAGACGCGAATCGTGCTATGATTCATGCTCTAGGCTGGGAGCGCAAGCTTATTGCTTTTTCAAACACGGTCTACACCTCTCAGGTGCCGAGTTACAGGACGGTGAAAACAGTGAGTTTGTGTTAGACGCGAATCGTGCTCTGATTCATGCTCTAGGCAGGGAGCGCAAGCTTATTGCTTTTTCAAACACGGTCTACACCTCTCAAGTGCCGAGTTACAGGACGGTGAAAACAGTGAGTTTGTGTTAGACGCGAATCGTGCTCTGATTCATGCTCTAGGCTGGGAGCACAAGCTTATTGCTTTTTCAAACACGGTCTACACCTCTCAAGTGCCGAGTTACAGGACGGTGAAAACAGTGAGTTTGTGTTAGACGCGAATCGAGCTCTGATTCATGCTCTAGGCTGGGAGCGCAAGCTTATTGCTTTTTCAAACACGGTCTACATCTCTCAGGTGCCGAGTTACAGGACGGTGAAAACAGTGAGTTTGTGTTAGACCCGAATCGTGCTCTGATTCATGCTCTAGGCTGGCAGCACAAGCTTATTGCTTTTTTAAACACGGTCTACACCTCTCAGGTGCCGAGTTACAGGACGGTGAAAACACTGAGTTTGTGTTAGACGCAAATCGTGCTCTGATTCATGCTCTAGGCTGGGAGCGCAAGCTTATTGCTTTTTCAAACACGGTCTACACCTCTCAGGTGCCGAGTTACAGGACGGTAAAAACAGTGAGTTTGTGTTAGACGCGAATCGTGCTCTGATTCAAGTTCTAGGCTGGGAGCGCAAGCTTATTGCTTTTTCAAACACGGTCTACACCTCTCAAGTGCCGAGTTGCAGGACGGTGAAAACAGTGAGTTTGTGTTAGACGCGAATCGTGCTCTGATTCATGCTCTAGGCTGGGAGCTCAAGCTTATTGCTTTTTCAAACACGGTCTACACCTCTCAGGTGCCGAGGTACAGGACGGTGAAAACAGTGAGTTTGTGTTAGACGCGAATCGTGCTCTGATTCATGCTCTAGGCGGGGAGCTCAAGCTTATTGCTTTTTCAAACACGGTCTACACCTCTCAGGTGCCGAGTTACAGGACGGTAAAAACAGTGAGTTTGTGTTAGACGCGAATCGTGCTCTGATTCATGCTCTAGGCTGGGAGCGCAAGCTTATTGCTTTTTCAAACACGGTCTACACCTCTCAGGTGCCGAGTTACAGGACGGTGAAAACAGTGAGTTTGTGTTAGACGCGAATCGTGCTCTAATTCATGCTCTAGGCTGGGAGCTCAAGCTTATTGCTTTTTCAAACACGGTCTACACCTCTCAGGTGCCGAGGTACAGGACGGTGAAAACAGTGAGTTTGTGTTAGACGCGAATCGTGCTCTGATTCATGCTCTAGACGGGGAGATCAAGCTTATTGCTTTTTCAAACACGGTCTACACCTCTCAGGTGCCGAGTTACAGGACGGTGAAAACAGTGAGTTTGTGTTAGACGCGAATCGTGCTCTGATTCATGCTCTAGGCTGGGAGCTCAAGCTTATTGCTTTTTCAAACACGGTCTACACCTCTCAGGTGCCGAGGTACAGGACGGTGAAAACAGTGAGTTTGTGTTAGACGCGAATCGTGCTCTAATTCATGCTCTAGGCTGGGAGCTCAAGCTTATTGCTTTTTCAAACACGGTCTACACCTCTCAGGTGCCGAGGTACAGGACGGTGAAAACAGTGAGTTTGTGTTAGACGCGAATCGTGCTCTGATTCATGCTCTAGACGGGGAGATCAAGCTTATTGCTTTTTCAAACACGGTCTACACCTCTCAGGTGCCGAGTTACAGGACGGTGAAAACAGTGAGTTTGTGTTAGACGCGAATCGTGCTCTGATTCATGCTCTAGACGGGGAGATCAAGCTTATTGCTTTTTCAAACACGGTCTACACCTCTCAGGTGCCGAGTTACAGGACGGTGAAAACAGTGAGTTTGTGTTAGACGCGAATCGTGCTCTGATTCATGCTCTAGGCTGGGAGCGCAAGCTTAATGCTTTTTCAAACACGGTCTACACCTCTCAGGTGCCGAGTTACAGGACGGTAAAAACAGTGAGTTTGTGTTAGACGCGAATCGTGCTCTGATTCATGCTCTAGGCTGGGAGCGCAAGCTTATTGCTTTTTCAAACACGGTCTACACCTCTCAGGTGCCGAGTTACAGGACGGTGAAAACAATGAGTTTGTGTTAGACGCGAATCGTGCTCTGATTCATGCTCTAGGCTGGGAGCGCAAGCTTATTGCTTTTTCAAACACGGTCTACACCTCTCAGGTGCCGAGTTACAGGACGGTGAAAACAATGAGTTTGTGTTAGACGCGAATCGTGCTCTGATTCATGCTCTAGGCTGGTATCGCAAGCTTATTGCTTTTTCAAACACGTTCTACACCTCTCAGGTGCCGAGTTACAGGACGGTAAAAACAATGAGTTTGTGTTAGACGCGAATCGTGCTCTGATTCATGCTCTAGGCTGGGAGCGCAAGCTTATTGCTTTTTCAAACACGGTCTACACCTCTCAGGTGCCGAGTTACAGGACGGTGAAAACAGTGAGTTTGTGTTAGACGCGAATCGTGCTATGATTCATGCTCTAGGCTGGGAGTGCAAGCTTATTGCTTTTTCAAACACGGTCTACACCTCTCAGGTGCCGAGTTACAGGACGGTGAAAACAGTGAGTTTGTGTTAGACGCGAATCGTGCTCTGATTCATGCTCTAGGCTGGGAGCGCAAGCTTATTGCTTTTTCAAACACGGTCTACACCTCTCAGGTGCCGAGTTACAGGACGGTGAAAACAGTGAGTTTGTGTTAGACGCGAATCGTGCTCTGATTCATGCTCTAGGCTGGGAGCGCAAGCTTATTGCTTTTTCAAACACGGTCTACACCTCTCAGGTGCCGAGTTAAAGGACGGTGAAAACAGTGAGTTTGTGTTAGACGCGAATCGTGCTCTGATTCATGCTCTAGGCTGGGAGCTCAAGCTTATTGCTTTTTCAAACACGGTCTACACCTCTCAGGTGCCGAGGTACAGGACGGTGAAAACAGTGAGTTTGTGTTAGACGCGAATCGTGCTCTGATTCATGCTCTAGACGGGGAGATCAAGCTTATTGCTTTTTCAAACACGGTCTACACCTCTCAGGTGCCGAGTTACAGGACGGTGAAAACAGTGAGTTTGTGTTAGACGCGAATCGTGCTCTGATTCATGCTCTAGGCTGGGAGCGCAAGCTTATTGCTTTTTCAAACACGGTCTACACCTCTCAGGTGCCGAGTTACAGGACGGTGAAAACAGTGAGTTTGTGTTAGACGCGAATCGTGCTGGGATTGATGCTCTAGGCTGGGAGCGCAAGCGTAATGCTTTTTCAAACACGGTCTACACCTCTCAGGTGCCGAGTTACAGGACGGTGAAAACAGTGAGTTTGTGTTAGACGCGAATCGTGCTCTGATTCATGCTCCAGGCTGGGAGCGCAAGCTTATTGCTTTTTCAAACACGGTCTACACCTCTCAGGTGCCGAGTTACAGGACGGTGAAAACAGTGAGTTTGTGTTACACGCGAATCGTGCTCTGATTCATGCTCTAGGCTGGGAGCTCAAGCTTATTGCTTTTTCAAACACGGTCTACACCTCTCAGGTGCCGAGTTACAGGACGGTGATAACAGTGAGTTTGTGTTAGACGCGAATCGTGCTCTGATTGATGCTCTAGACGGGGAGATTAAGCTTATTGCTTTTTCAAACACGGTCTACACCTCTCAGGTGCCGAGTTACAGGACGGTGAAAACAGTGAGTTTGTGTTAGACGCGAATCGTGCTCTGATTCATGCTCTAGGCTGGGAGCGCAAGCTTATTGCTTTTTCAAACACGGTCTACACCTCTCAGGTGCCGAGTTACAGGACGGTGAAAACAGTGAGTTTGTGTTAGACGCGAATCGTGCTGGGATTGATGCTCTAGGCTGGGAGCGCAAGCGTAATGCTTTTTCAAACACGGTCTACACCTCTCAGGTGCCGAGATACAGGACGGTGAAAACAGTGAGTTTGTGTTAGACGCGAATCGTGCTCTGATTCATGCTCTAGGCTGGGAGCGCAAGCTTATTGCTTTTTCAAACACGGTCTACACCTCTCAGGTGCCGAGGTACAGGACGGTGAAAACAGTGAGTTTGTGTTAGACGCGAATCGTGCTCTGATTCATGCTCTAGACGGGGAGATCAAGCTTATTGCTTTTTCAAACACGGTCTACACCTCTCAGGTGCCGAGTTACAGGACGGTGAAAACAGTGAGTTTGTGTTAGACGCGAATCGTGCTCTGATTCATGCTCTAGGCTGGGAGCGCAAGCGTAATGCTTTTTCAAACACGGTCTACACCTCTCAGGTGCCGAGTTACAGGACGGTGAAAACAGTGAGTTTGTGTTAGACGCGAATCGTGCTCTGATTCATGCTCTAGGCTGGGAGCGCAAGCTTATTGCTTTTTCAAACACGGTCTACACCTCTCAGGTGCCGAGTTACAGGACGGTGAAAACAGTGAGTTTGTGTTAGACGCGAATCGTGCTCTGATTCATGCTCTAGGCTGGGAGCTCAAGCTTATTGCTTTTTCAAACACGGTCTACACCTCTCAGGTGCCGAGGTACAGGACGGTGAAAACAGTGAGTTTGTGTTAGACGCGAATCGTGCTCTGATTCATGCTCTAGACGGGGAGATCAAGCTTATTACTTTTTCAAACACGGTCTACACCTCTCAGGTGCCGAGTTACAGGACGGTGAAAACAGTGAGTTTGTGTTAGACGCGAATCGTGCTCTGATTCATGCTCTAGGCTGGGAGCGCAAGCTTATTGCTTTTTCAAACACGGTCTACAACTCTCAGGTGCCGAGTTACAGGACGGTGAAAACAGTGAGTTTGTGTTAGACGCGAATCGTGCTCTGATTCATGCTCTAGACGGGGAGATCAAGCTTATTGCTTTTTCAAACACGGTCTACACCTCTCAGGTGCCGAGTTACAGGACGGTGAAAACAGTGAGTTTGTGTTAGACGCGAATCGTGCTCTGATTCATGCTCTAGGCTGGGAGCGCAAGCTTATTGCTTTTTCAAACACGGTCTACACCTCTCAGGTGCCGAGTTACAGGACGGTGAAAACAGTGAGTTTGTGTTAGACGCGAATCGTGCTGGGACTGATGCTCTAGGCTGGGAGCGCAAGCTTATTGCTTTTTCAAACACGGTCTACACCTCTCAGGTGCCGAGTTACAGGACGGTGAAAACAGTGAGTTTGTGTTAGACGCGAATCGTGCTCTGATTCATGCTCTAGGCTGGGAGCGCAAGCTTATTGCTTTTTCAAACACGGTCTACACCTCTCAGGTGCCGAGTTACAGGACGGTGAAAACAGTGAGTTTGTGTTAGACGCGAATCGTGCTCTGATTCATGCTCTAGGCTGGGAGCGCAAGCTTATTGCTTTTTCAAACACGGTCTACACCTCTCAGGTGCCGAGTTACAGGACGGTGAAAACAGTGAGTTTGTGTTAGACGCGAATCGTGCTCTGATTCATGCTCTAGGCTGGGAGCTCAAGCTTATTGCTTTTTCAAACACGGTCTACACCTCTCAGGTGCCGAGGTACAGGACGGTGAAAACAGTGAGTTTGTGTTAGACGCGAATCGTGCTCTGATTCATGCTCTAGACGGGGAGATCAAGCTTATTGCTTTTTCAAACACGGTCTACACCTCTCAGGTGCCGAGTTACAGGACGGTGAAAACAGTGAGTTTGTGTTAGACGCGAATCGTGCTCTGATTCATGCTCTAGGCTGGGAGCGCAAGCTTATTGCTTTTTCAAACACGGTCTACACCTCTCAGGTGCCGAGTTACAGGACGGTGAAAACAGTGAGTTTGTGTTAGACGCGAATCGTGCTCTGATTCATGCTCTAGGCTGGGAGCTCAAGCTTATTGCTTTTTCAAACACGGTCTACACCTCTCAGGTGCCGAGGTACAGGACGGTGAAAACAGTGAGTTTGTGTTAGACGCGAATCGTGCTCTGATTCATGCTCTAGACGGGGAGATCAAGCTTATTGCTTTTTCAAACACGGTCTACACCTCTCAGGTGCCGAGTTACAGGACGGTGAAAACAGTGAGTTTGTGTTAGACGCGAATCGTGCTGGGATTGATGCTCTAGGCTGGGAGCGCAAGCTTATTGCTTTTTCAAACACGGTCTACACCTCTCAGGTGCCGAGGTACAGGACGGTGAAAACAGTGAGTTTGTGTTAGACGCGAATCATGCTCTGATTCATGCTCTAGGCTGGGAGCGCAAGCTTATTGCTTTTTCAAACACGGTCTACACCTCTCAGGTGCCGAGTTACAGGACGGTGAAAACAGTGAGTTTGTGTTAGACGCGAATCGTGCTGGGATTGATGCTCTAGGCTGGGAGCGCAAGCGTAATGCTTTTCAAACACGGTCTACACCTCTCAGGTGCCGAGGTACAGGACGGTAAAAACAGTGAGTTTGTGTTAGACGCGAATCGTGCTCTGATTCATGCTTTAGGCTGGGAGCTCAAGCTTATTGCTTTTTCAAACACGGTCTACACCTCTCAGGTGCCGAGTTACAGGACGGTAAAAACAGTGAGTTTGTGTTAGACGCGAATCGTGCTCTGATTCATGCTCTAGGCTGGGAGCGCAAGCTTATTGCTTTTTCAAACACGGTCTACACCTCTCAGGTGCCGAGTTACAGGACGGTGAAAACAGTGAGTTTGTGTTAGACGCGAATCGTGCTCTGATTCATACTCTAGGCTGGGAGCGCAAGCTTATTGCTTTTTCAAACACGGTCTACACCTCTCAGGTGCCGAGTTACAGGACGGTGAAAACAGTGAGTTTGTGTTAGACGAGAATCGTGCTCTGATTCATGCTCTAGGCTGGGAGCGCAAGCTTATTGCTTTTTCAAACACGGTCTACACCTCTCAGGTGCCGAGTTACAGGACGGTGAAAACAGTGAGTTTGTGTTAGACGCGAATCGTGCTCTGATTCATGCTCTAGGCTGGGAGCGCAAGCTTATTGCTTTTTCAAACACGGTCTACACCTCTCAGGTGCCGAGTTACAGGACGGCGAAAACAGTGAGTTTGTGTTAGACGCGAATCGTGCTCTGATTCATGCTCTAGACTGGGAGCTCAAGCTTATTGCTTTTTCAAACACGGTCTACACCTCTCAGGTGCCGAGGTACAGGACGGTGAAAACAGTGAGTTTGTGTTAGACGCGAATCGTGCTCTGATTCATGCTCTAGGCTGGGAGCTCAAGCTTATTGCTTTTTCAAACACGGTCTACACCTCTCAGGTGCCGAGTTACAGGACGGTGATAACAGTGAGTTTGTGTTAGACGCGAATCGTGCTCTGATTGATGCTCTAGACGGGGAGATTAAGCTTATTGCTTTTTCAAACACGGTCTACACCTCTCAGGTGCCGAGTTACAGGACGGTGAAAACAGTGAGTTTGTGTTAGACGCGAATCGTGCTCTGATTCATGCTCTAGGCTGGGAGCGCAAGCTTATTGCTTTTTCAAACACGGTCTACACCTCTCAGGTGCCGAGTTACAGGACGGTGAAAACAGTGAGTTTGTGTTAGACGCGAATCGTGCTGGGATTGATGCTCTAGGCTGGGAGCGCAAGCGTAATGCTTTTTCAAACACGGTCTACACCTCTCAGGTGCCGAGATACAGGACGGTGAAAACAGTGAGTTTGTGTTAGACGCGAATCGTGCTCTGATTCATGCTCTAGGCTGGGAGCGCAAGCTTATTGCTTTTTCAAACACGGTCTACACCTCTCAGGTGCCGAGGTACAGGACGGTGAAAACAGTGAGTTTGTGTTAGACGCGAATCGTGCTCTGATTCATGCTCTAGACGGGGAGATCAAGCTTATTGCTTTTTCAAACACGGTCTACACCTCTCAGGTGCCGAGTTACAGGACGGTGAAAACAGTGAGTTTGTGTTAGACGCGAATCGTGCTCTGATTCATGCTCTAGGCTGGGAGCGCAAGCGTAATGCTTTTTCAAACACGGTCTACACCTCTCAGGTGCCGAGTTACAGGACGGTGAAAACAGTGAGTTTGTGTTAGACGCGAATCGTGCTCTGATTCATGCTCTAGGCTGGGAGCGCAAGCTTATTGCTTTTTCAAACACGGTCTACACCTCTCAGGTGCCGAGTTACAGGACGGTGAAAACAGTGAGTTTGTGTTAGACGCGAATCGTGCTCTGATTCATGCTCTAGGCTGGGAGCTCAAGCTTATTGCTTTTTCAAACACGGTCTACACCTCTCAGGTGCCGAGGTACAGGACGGTGAAAACAGTGAGTTTGTGTTAGACGCGAATCGTGCTCTGATTCATGCTCTAGACGGGGAGATCAAGCTTATTACTTTTTCAAACACGGTCTACACCTCTCAGGTGCCGAGTTACAGGACGGTGAAAACAGTGAGTTTGTGTTAGACGCGAATCGTGCTCTGATTCATGCTCTAGGCTGGGAGCGCAAGCTTATTGCTTTTTCAAACACGGTCTACACCTCTCAGGTGCCGAGTTACAGGACGGTGAAAACAGTGAGTTTGTGTTAGACGCGAATCGTGCTCTGATTCATGCTCTAGACGGGGAGATCAAGCTTATTGCTTTTTCAAACACGGTCTACACCTCTCAGGTGCCGAGTTACAGGACGGTGAAAACAGTGAGTTTGTGTTAGACGCGAATCGTGCTCTGATTCATGCTCTAGGCTGGGAGCGCAAGCTTATTGCTTTTTCAAACACGGTCTACACCTCTCAGGTGCCGAGTTACAGGACGGTGAAAACAGTGAGTTTGTGTTAGACGCGAATCGTGCTGGGACTGATGCTCTAGGCTGGGAGCGCAAGCTTATTGCTTTTTCAAACACGGTCTACACCTCTCAGGTGCCGAGTTACAGGACGGTGAAAACAGTGAGTTTGTGTTAGACGCGAATCGTGCTCTGATTCATGCTCTAGGCTGGGAGCGCAAGCTTATTGCTTTTTCAAACACGGTCTACACCTCTCAGGTGCCGAGTTACAGGACGGTGAAAACAGTGAGTTTGTGTTAGACGCGAATCGTGCTCTGATTCATGCTCTAGGCTGGGAGCGCAAGCTTATTGCTTTTTCAAACACGGTCTACACCTCTCAGGTGCCGAGTTACAGGACGGTGAAAACAGTGAGTTTGTGTTAGACGCGAATCGTGCTCTGATTCATGCTCTAGGCTGGGAGCTCAAGCTTATTGCTTTTTCAAACACGGTCTACACCTCTCAGGTGCCGAGGTACAGGACGGTGAAAACAGTGAGTTTGTGTTAGACGCGAATCGTGCTCTGATTCATGCTCTAGACGGGGAGATCAAGCTTATTGCTTTTTCAAACACGGTCTACACCTCTCAGGTGCCGAGTTACAGGACGGTGAAAACAGTGAGTTTGTGTTAGACGCGAATCGTGCTCTGATTCATGCTCTAGGCTGGGAGCGCAAGCTTATTGCTTTTTCAAACACGGTCTACACCTCTCAGGTGCCGAGTTACAGGACGGTGAAAACAGTGAGTTTGTGTTAGACGCGAATCGTGCTCTGATTCATGCTCTAGGCTGGGAGCGCAAGCTTATTGCTTTTTCAAACACGGTCTACACCTCTCAGGTGCCGAGGTACAGGACGGTGAAAACAGTGAGTTTGTGTTAGACGCGAATCGTGCTCTGATTCATGCTCTAGACGGGGAGATCAAGCTTATTGCTTTTTCAAACACGGTCTACACCTCTCAGGTGCCGAGTTACAGGACGGTGAAAACAGTGAGTTTGTGTTAGACGCGAATCGTGCTCTGATTCATGCTCTAGGCTGGGAGCGCAAGCGTAATGCTTTTTCAAACACGGTCTACACCTCTCAGGTGCCGAGTTACAGGACGGTGAAAACAGTGAGTTTGTGTTAGACGCGAATCGTGCTCTGATTCATGCTCTAGGCTGGGAGCGCAAGCTTATTGCTTTTTCAAACACGGTCTACACCTCTCAGGTGCCGAGTTACAGGACGGTGAAAACAGTGAGTTTGTGTTAGACGCGAATCGTGCTCTGATTCATGCTCTAGGCTGGGAGCTCAAGCTTATTGCTTTTTCAAACACGGTCTACACCTCTCAGGTGCCGAGGTACAGGACGGTGAAAACAGTGAGTTTGTGTTAGACGCGAATCGTGCTCTGATTCATGCTCTAGACGGGGAGATCAAGCTTATTACTTTTTCAAACACGGTCTACACCTCTCAGGTGCCGAGTTACAGGACGGTGAAAACAGTGAGTTTGTGTTAGACGCGAATCGTGCTCTGATTCATGCTCTAGGCTGGGAGCGCAAGCTTATTGCTTTTTCAAACACGGTCTACAACTCTCAGGTGCCGAGTTACAGGACGGTGAAAACAGTGAGTTTGTGTTAGACGCGAATCGTGCTCTGATTCATGCTCTAGACGGGGAGATCAAGCTTATTGCTTTTTCAAACACGGTCTACACCTCTCAGGTGCCGAGTTACAGGACGGTGAAAACAGTGAGTTTGTGTTAGACGCGAATCGTGCTCTGATTCATGCTCTAGGCTGGGAGCGCAAGCTTATTGCTTTTTCAAACACGGTCTACACCTCTCAGGTGCCGAGTTACAGGACGGTGAAAACAGTGAGTTTGTGTTAGACGCGAATCGTGCTGGGACTGATGCTCTAGGCTGGGAGCGCAAGCTTATTGCTTTTTCAAACACGGTCTACACCTCTCAGGTGCCGAGTTACAGGACGGTGAAAACAGTGAGTTTGTGTTAGACGCGAATCGTGCTCTGATTCATGCTCTAGGCTGGGAGCGCAAGCTTATTGCTTTTTCAAACACGGTCTACACCTCTCAGGTGCCGAGTTACAGGACGGTGAAAACAGTGAGTTTGTGTTAGACGCGAATCGTGCTCTGATTCATGCTCTAGGCTGGGAGCGCAAGCTTATTGCTTTTTCAAACACGGTCTACACCTCTCAGGTGCCGAGTTACAGGACGGTGAAAACAGTGAGTTTGTGTTAGACGCGAATCGTGCTCTGATTCATGCTCTAGGCTGGGAGCTCAAGCTTATTGCTTTTTCAAACACGGTCTACACCTCTCAGGTGCCGAGGTACAGGACGGTGAAAACAGTGAGTTTGTGTTAGACGCGAATCGTGCTCTGATTCATGCTCTAGACGGGGAGATCAAGCTTATTGCTTTTTCAAACACGGTCTACACCTCTCAGGTGCCGAGTTACAGGACGGTGAAAACAGTGAGTTTGTGTTAGACGCGAATCGTGCTCTGATTCATGCTCTAGGCTGGGAGCGCAAGCTTATTGCTTTTTCAAACACGGTCTACACCTCTCAGGTGCCGAGTTACAGGACGGTGAAAACAGTGAGTTTGTGTTAGACGCGAATCGTGCTCTGATTCATGCTCTAGGCTGGGAGCTCAAGCTTATTGCTTTTTCAAACACGGTCTACACCTCTCAGGTGCCGAGGTACAGGACGGTGAAAACAGTGAGTTTGTGTTAGACGCGAATCGTGCTCTGATTCATGCTCTAGACGGGGAGATCAAGCTTATTGCTTTTTCAAACACGGTCTACACCTCTCAGGTGCCGAGTTACAGGACGGTGAAAACAGTGAGTTTGTGTTAGACGCGAATCGTGCTGGGATTGATGCTCTAGGCTGGGAGCGCAAGCTTATTGCTTTTTCAAACACGGTCTACACCTCTCAGGTGCCGAGGTACAGGACGGTGAAAACAGTGAGTTTGTGTTAGACGCGAATCGTGCTCTGATTCATGCTCTAGACGGGGAGATCAAGCTTATTGCTTTTTCAAACACGGTCTACACCTCTCAGGTGCCGAGTTACAGGACGGTGAAAACAGTGAGTTTGTGTTAGACGCGAATCATGCTCTGATTCATGCTCTAGGCTGGGAGCGCAAGCTTATTGCTTTTTCAAACACGGTCTACACCTCTCAGGTGCCGAGTTACAGGACGGTGAAAACAGTGAGTTTGTGTTAGACGCGAATCGTGCTGGGATTGATGCTCTAGGCTGGGAGCGCAAGCGTAATGCTTTTCAAACACGGTCTACACCTCTCAGGTGCCGAGGTACAGGACGGTAAAAACAGTGAGTTTGTGTTAGACGCGAATCGTGCTCTGATTCATGCTTTAGGCTGGGAGCTCAAGCTTATTGCTTTTTCAAACACGGTCTACACCTCTCAGGTGCCGAGTTACAGGACGGTAAAAACAGTGAGTTTGTGTTAGACGCGAATCGTGCTCTGATTCATGCTCTAGGCTGGGAGCGCAAGCTTATTGCTTTTTCAAACACGGTCTACACCTCTCAGGTGCCGAGTTACAGGACGGTGAAAACAGTGAGTTTGTGTTAGACGCGAATCGTGCTCTGATTCATACTCTAGGCTGGGAGCGCAAGCTTATTGCTTTTTCAAACACGGTCTACACCTCTCAGGTGCCGAGTTACAGGACGGTGAAAACAGTGAGTTTGTGTTAGACGAGAATCGTGCTCTGATTCATGCTCTAGGCTGGGAGCGCAAGCTTATTGCTTTTTCAAACACGGTCTACACCTCTCAGGTGCCGAGTTACAGGACGGTGAAAACAGTGAGTTTGTGTTAGACGCGAATCGTGCTCTGATTCATGCTCTAGGCTGGGAGCGCAAGCTTATTGCTTTTTCAAACACGGTCTACACCTCTCAGGTGCCGAGTTACAGGACGGCGAAAACAGTGAGTTTGTGTTAGACGCGAATCGTGCTCTGATTCATGCTCTAGACTGGGAGCTCAAGCTTATTGCTTTTTCAAACACGGTCTACACCTCTCAGGTGCCGAGGTACAGGACGGTGAAAACAGTGAGTTTGTGTTAGACGCGAATCGTGCTCTGATTCATGCTCTAGGCTGGGAGCTCAAGCTTATTGCTTTTTCAAACACGGTCTACACCTCTCAGGTGCCGAGTTACAGGACGGTGATAACAGTGAGTTTGTGTTAGACGCGAATCGTGCTCTGATTGATGCTCTAGACGGGGAGATTAAGCTTATTGCTTTTTCAAACACGGTCTACACCTCTCAGGTGCCGAGTTACAGGACGGTGAAAACAGTGAGTTTGTGTTAGACGCGAATCGTGCTCTGATTCATGCTCTAGGCTGGGAGCGCAAGCTTATTGCTTTTTCAAACACGGTCTACACCTCTCAGGTGCCGAGTTACAGGACGGTGAAAACAGTGAGTTTGTGTTAGACGCGAATCGTGCTGGGATTGATGCTCTAGGCTGGGAGCGCAAGCGTAATGCTTTTTCAAACACGGTCTACACCTCTCAGGTGCCGAGATACAGGACGGTGAAAACAGTGAGTTTGTGTTAGACGCGAATCGTGCTCTGATTCATGCTCTAGGCTGGGAGCGCAAGCTTATTGCTTTTTCAAACACGGTCTACACCTCTCAGGTGCCGAGGTACAGGACGGTGAAAACAGTGAGTTTGTGTTAGACGCGAATCGTGCTCTGATTCATGCTCTAGACGGGGAGATCAAGCTTATTGCTTTTTCAAACACGGTCTACACCTCTCAGGTGCCGAGTTACAGGACGGTGAAAACAGTGAGTTTGTGTTAGACGCGAATCGTGCTCTGATTCATGCTCTAGGCTGGGAGCGCAAGCGTAATGCTTTTTCAAACACGGTCTACACCTCTCAGGTGCCGAGTTACAGGACGGTGAAAACAGTGAGTTTGTGTTAGACGCGAATCGTGCTCTGATTCATGCTCTAGGCTGGGAGCGCAAGCTTATTGCTTTTTCAAACACGGTCTACACCTCTCAGGTGCCGAGTTACAGGACGGTGAAAACAGTGAGTTTGTGTTAGACGCGAATCGTGCTCTGATTCATGCTCTAGGCTGGGAGCTCAAGCTTATTGCTTTTTCAAACACGGTCTACACCTCTCAGGTGCCGAGGTACAGGACGGTGAAAACAGTGAGTTTGTGTTAGACGCGAATCGTGCTCTGATTCATGCTCTAGACGGGGAGATCAAGCTTATTACTTTTTCAAACACGGTCTACACCTCTCAGGTGCCGAGTTACAGGACGGTGAAAACAGTGAGTTTGTGTTAGACGCGAATCGTGCTCTGATTCATGCTCTAGGCTGGGAGCGCAAGCTTATTGCTTTTTCAAACACGGTCTACACCTCTCAGGTGCCGAGTTACAGGACGGTGAAAACAGTGAGTTTGTGTTAGACGCGAATCGTGCTCTGATTCATGCTCTAGACGGGGAGATCAAGCTTATTGCTTTTTCAAACACGGTCTACACCTCTCAGGTGCCGAGTTACAGGACGGTGAAAACAGTGAGTTTGTGTTAGACGCGAATCGTGCTCTGATTCATGCTCTAGGCTGGGAGCGCAAGCTTATTGCTTTTTCAAACACGGTCTACACCTCTCAGGTGCCGAGTTACAGGACGGTGAAAACAGTGAGTTTGTGTTAGACGCGAATCGTGCTGGGACTGATGCTCTAGGCTGGGAGCGCAAGCTTATTGCTTTTTCAAACACGGTCTACACCTCTCAGGTGCCGAGTTACAGGACGGTGAAAACAGTGAGTTTGTGTTAGACGCGAATCGTGCTCTGATTCATGCTCTAGGCTGGGAGCGCAAGCTTATTGCTTTTTCAAACACGGTCTACACCTCTCAGGTGCCGAGTTACAGGACGGTGAAAACAGTGAGTTTGTGTTAGACGCGAATCGTGCTCTGATTCATGCTCTAGGCTGGGAGCGCAAGCTTATTGCTTTTTCAAACACGGTCTACACCTCTCAGGTGCCGAGTTACAGGACGGTGAAAACAGTGAGTTTGTGTTAGACGCGAATCGTGCTCTGATTCATGCTCTAGGCTGGGAGCTCAAGCTTATTGCTTTTTCAAACACGGTCTACACCTCTCAGGTGCCGAGGTACAGGACGGTGAAAACAGTGAGTTTGTGTTAGACGCGAATCGTGCTCTGATTCATGCTCTAGACGGGGAGATCAAGCTTATTGCTTTTTCAAACACGGTCTACACCTCTCAGGTGCCGAGTTACAGGACGGTGAAAACAGTGAGTTTGTGTTAGACGCGAATCGTGCTCTGATTCATGCTCTAGGCTGGGAGCGCAAGCTTATTGCTTTTTCAAACACGGTCTACACCTCTCAGGTGCCGAGTTACAGGACGGTGAAAACAGTGAGTTTGTGTTAGACGCGAATCGTGCTCTGATTCATGCTCTAGGCTGGGAGCTCAAGCTTATTGCTTTTTCAAACACGGTCTACACCTCTCAGGTGCCGAGGTACAGGACGGTGAAAACAGTGAGTTTGTGTTAGACGCGAATCGTGCTCTGATTCATGCTCTAGACGGGGAGATCAAGCTTATTGCTTTTTCAAACACGGTCTACACCTCTCAGGTGCCGAGTTACAGGACGGTGAAAACAGTGAGTTTGTGTTAGACGCGAATCGTGCTGGGATTGATGCTCTAGGCTGGGAGCGCAAGCTTATTGCTTTTTCAAACACGGTCTACACCTCTCAGGTGCCGAGGTACAGGACGGTGAAAACAGTGAGTTTGTGTTAGACGCGAATCGTGCTCTGATTCATGCTCTAGACGGGGAGATCAAGCTTATTGCTTTTTCAAACACGGTCTACACCTCTCAGGTGCCGAGTTACAGGACGGTGAAAACAGTGAGTTTGTGTTAGACGCGAATCATGCTCTGATTCATGCTCTAGGCTGGGAGCGCAAGCTTATTGCTTTTTCAAACACGGTCTACACCTCTCAGGTGCCGAGTTACAGGACGGTGAAAACAGTGAGTTTGTGTTAGACGCGAATCGTGCTGGGATTGATGCTCTAGGCTGGGAGCGCAAGCGTAATGCTTTTCAAACACGGTCTACACCTCTCAGGTGCCGAGGTACAGGACGGTAAAAACAGTGAGTTTGTGTTAGACGCGAATCGTGCTCTGATTCATGCTTTAGGCTGGGAGCTCAAGCTTATTGCTTTTTCAAACACGGTCTACACCTCTCAGGTGCCGAGTTACAGGACGGTAAAAACAGTGAGTTTGTGTTAGACGCGAATCGTGCTCTGATTCATGCTCTAGGCTGGGAGCGCAAGCTTATTGCTTTTTCAAACACGGTCTACACCTCTCAGGTGCCGAGTTACAGGACGGTGAAAACAGTGAGTTTGTGTTAGACGCGAATCGTGCTCTGATTCATACTCTAGGCTGGGAGCGCAAGCTTATTGCTTTTTCAAACACGGTCTACACCTCTCAGGTGCCGAGTTACAGGACGGTGAAAACAGTGAGTTTGTGTTAGACGAGAATCGTGCTCTGATTCATGCTCTAGGCTGGGAGCGCAAGCGTATTGCTTTTTCAAACACGGTCTACACCTCTCAGGTGCCGAGTTACAGGACGGTGAAAACAGTGAGTTTGTGTTAGACGCGAATCGTGCTCTGATTCATGCTCTAGGCTGGGAGCGCAAGCTTATTGCTTTTTCAAACACGGTCTACACCTCTCAGGTGCCGAGTTACAGGACGGCGAAAACAGTGAGTTTGTGTTAGACGCGAATCGTGCTCTGATTCATGCTCTAGACTGGGAGCTCAAGCTTATTGCTTTTTCAAACACGGTCTACACCTCTCAGGTGCCGAGGTACAGGACGGTGAAAACAGTGAGTTTGTGTTAGACGCGAATCGTGCTCTGATTCATGCTCTAGACGGGGAGATCAAGCTTATTGCTTTTTCAAACACGGTCTACACCTCTCAGGTGCCGAGTTACAGGACGGTGAAAACAGTGAGTTTGTGTTAGACGCGAATCGTGCTCTGATTCATGCTCTAGGCTGGGAGCGCAAGCTTATTGCTTTTTCAAACACGGTCTACACCTCTCAGGTGCCGAGTTACAGGACGGTGAAAACAGTGAGTTTGTGTTAGACGCGAATCGTGCTCTGATTCATGCTCTAGGCTGGGAGCGCAAGCTTATTGCTTTTTCAAACACGGTCTACACCTCTCAGGTGCCGAGTTACAGGACGGTGAAAACAGTGAGTTTGTGTTAGACGCGAATCGTGCTCTGATTCATGCTCTAGGCTGGGAGCGCAAGCTTATTGCTTTTTCAAACACGGTCTACACCTCTCAGGTGCCGAGTTACAGGACGGTGAAAACAGTGAGTTTGTGTTAGACGCGAATCGTGCTCTGATTCATGCTCTAGGCTGGGAGCGCAAGCTTATTGCTTTTTCAAACACGGTCTACACCTCTCAGGTGCCGAGTTACAGGACGGTGAAAACAGTGAGTTTGTGTTAGACGCGAATCGTGCTCTGATTCATGCTCTAGGCTGGGAGCTCAAGCTTATTGCTTTTTCAAACACGGTCTACACCTCTCAGGTGCCGAGGTACAGGACGGTGAAAACAGTGAGTTTGTGTTAGACGCGAATCGTGCTCTGATTCATGCTCTAGACGGGGAGATCAAGCTTATTGCTTTTTCAAACACGGTCTACACCTCTCAGGTGCCGAGTTACAGGACGGTGAAAACAGTGAGTTTGTGTTAGACGCGAATCGTGCTCTGATTCATGCTCTAGGCTGGGAGCGCAAGCTTATTGCTTTTTCAAACACGGTCTACACCTCTCAGGTGCCGAGTTACAGGACGGTGAAAACAGTGAGTTTGTGTTAGACGCGAATCGTGCTCTGATTCATGCTCTAGGCTGGGAGCTCAAGCTTATTGCTTTTTCAAACACGGTCTACACCTCTCAGGTGCCGAGGTACAGGACGGTGAAAACAGTGAGTTTGTGTTAGACGCGAATCGTGCTCTGATTCATGCTCTAGACGGGGAGATCAAGCTTATTGCTTTTTCAAACACGGTCTACACCTCTCAGGTGCCGAGTTACAGGACGGTGAAAACAGTGAGTTTGTGTTAGACGCGAATCGTGCTGGGATTGATGCTCTAGGCTGGGAGCGCAAGCTTATTGCTTTTTCAAACACGGTCTACACCTCTCAGGTGCCGAGGTACAGGACGGTGAAAACAGTGAGTTTGTGTTAGACGCGAATCGTGCTCTGATTCATGCTCTAGACGGGGAGATCAAGCTTATTGCTTTTTCAAACACGGTCTACACCTCTCAGGTGCCGAGTTACAGGACGGTGAAAACAGTGAGTTTGTGTTAGACGCGAATCATGCTCTGATTCATGCTCTAGGCTGGGAGCGCAAGCTTATTGCTTTTTCAAACACGGTCTACACCTCTCAGGTGCCGAGTTACAGGACGGTGAAAACAGTGAGTTTGTGTTAGACGCGAATCGTGCTGGGATTGATGCTCTAGGCTGGGAGCGCAAGCGTAATGCTTTTCAAACACGGTCTACACCTCTCAGGTGCCGAGGTACAGGACGGTAAAAACAGTGAGTTTGTGTTAGACGCGAATCGTGCTCTGATTCATGCTTTAGGCTGGGAGCTCAAGCTTATTGCTTTTTCAAACACGGTCTACACCTCTCAGGTGCCGAGTTACAGGACGGTAAAAACAGTGAGTTTGTGTTAGACGCGAATCGTGCTCTGATTCATGCTCTAGGCTGGGAGCGCAAGCTTATTGCTTTTTCAAACACGGTCTACACCTCTCAGGTGCCGAGTTACAGGACGGTGAAAACAGTGAGTTTGTGTTAGACGCGAATCGTGCTCTGATTCATACTCTAGGCTGGGAGCGCAAGCTTATTGCTTTTTCAAACACGGTCTACACCTCTCAGGTGCCGAGTTACAGGACGGTGAAAACAGTGAGTTTGTGTTAGACGAGAATCGTGCTCTGATTCATGCTCTAGGCTGGGAGCGCAAGCTTATTGCTTTTTCAAACACGGTCTACACCTCTCAGGTGCCGAGTTACAGGACGGTGAAAACAGTGAGTTTGTGTTAGACGCGAATCGTGCTCTGATTCATGCTCTAGGCTGGGAGCGCAAGCTTATTGCTTTTTCAAACACGGTCTACACCTCTCAGGTGCCGAGTTACAGGACGGCGAAAACAGTGAGTTTGTGTTAGACGCGAATCGTGCTCTGATTCATGCTCTAGACTGGGAGCTCAAGCTTATTGCTTTTTCAAACACGGTCTACACCTCTCAGGTGCCGAGGTACAGGACGGTGAAAACAGTGAGTTTGTGTTAGACGCGAATCGTGCTCTGATTCATGCTCTAGACGGGGAGATCAAGCTTATTGCTTTTTCAAACACGGTCTACACCTCTCAGGTGCCGAGTTACAGGACGGTGAAAACAGTGAGTTTGTGTTAGACGCGAATCGTGCTATGATTCATGCTCTAGGCTGGGAGCGCAAGCTTATTGCTTTTTCAAACACGGTCTACACCTCTCAGGTGCCGAGTTACAGGACGGTGAAAACAGTGAGTTTGTGTTAGACGCGAATCGTGCTCTGATTCATGCTCTAGGCTGGGAGCGCAAGCTTATTGCTTTTTCAAACACGGTCAACACGTCTCAGGTGCCGAGTTACAGGACGGTGAAAACAGTGAGTTTGTGTTAGACGCGAATCGTGCTCTGATTCATGCTCTAGGCTGGGAGCGCAAGCTTATTGCTTTTTCAAACACGGTCTACACCTCTCAGGTGCCGAGTTACAGGACGGTGAAAACAGTGAGTTTGTGTTAGACGCGAATCGTGCTCTGATTCATGCTCTAGGCTGGGAGCGCAAGCTTATTGCTTTTTCAAACACGGTCTACACCTCTCAGGTGCCGAGTTAAAGAACGGTGAAAACAGTGAGTTTGTGTTAGACGAGAATCGTGCTCTGATTCATGCTCTAGGCTGGGAGCGCAAGCTTATTGCTTTTTCAAACACGGTCTACACCTCTCAGGTGCCGAGTTACAGGACGGTAAAAACAGTGAGTTTGTGTTAGACGCGAATCGTGCTCTGATTCAAGTTCTAGGCTGGAAGCGCAAGCTTATTGCTTTTTCAAACACGGTCTACACCTCTCAAGTGCCGAGATACAGGACGGTGAAAACAGTGAGTTTGTGTTAGACGCGAATCGTGCTCTGATTCATGCTCTAGGCTGGGAGCTCAAGCTTATTGCTTTTTCAAACACGGTCTACACCTCTCAGGTGCCGAGGTACAGGACGGTGAAAACAGTGAGTTTGTGTTAGACGCGAATCGTGCTCTGATTCATGCTCTAGGCGGGGAGCTCAAGCTTATTGCTTTTTCAAACACGGTCTACACCTCTCAGGTGCCGAGTTACAGGACGGTGAAAACAGTGAGTTTGTGCTAGACGCGAATCGTGCTCTGATTCATGCTCTAGGCTGGGAGCGCAAGCTTAATGCTTTTTCAAACACGGTCTATACCTCTCAGGTGCCGAGTTACAGGACGGTAAAAACAGTGAGTTTGTGTTAGACGCGAATCGTGCTCTGATTCATGCTCTAGGCTGGGAGCGCAAGCTTATTGCTTTTTCAAACACGGTCTACACCTCTCAGGTGCCGAGTTACAGGACGGTGAAAACAATGAGTTTGTGTTAGACGCGAATCGTGCTCTGATTCATGCTCTAGGCTGGTATCGCAAGCTTATTGCTTTTTCAAACACGGTCTACACCTCTCAGGTGCCGAGTTACAGGACGGTGAAAACAATGAGTTTGTGTTAGACGCGAATCGTGCTCTGATTCATGCTCTAGGCTGGTATCGCAAGCTTATTGCTTTTTCAAACACGGTCTACACCTCTCAGGTGCCGATTTACAGGACGGTAAAAACAATGAGTTTGTGTTAGACGCGAATCGTGCTATGATTCATGCTCTAGGCTGGGAGCGCAAGCTTATTGCTTTTTCAAACACGGTCTACACCTCTCAGGTGCCGAGTTACAGGACGGTGAAAACAGTGAGTTTGTGTTAGACGCGAATCGTGCTCTGATTCATGCTCTAGGCAGGGAGCGCAAGCTTATTGCTTTTTCAAACACGGTCTACACCTCTCAAGTGCCGAGTTACAGGACGGTGAAAACAGTGAGTTTGTGTTAGACGCGAATCGTGCTCTGATTCATGCTCTAGGCTGGGAGCACAAGCTTATTGCTTTTTCAAACACGGTCTACACCTCTCAAGTGCCGAGTTACAGGACGGTGAAAACAGTGAGTTTGTGTTAGACGCGAATCGAGCTCTGATTCATGCTCTAGGCTGGGAGCGCAAGCTTATTGCTTTTTCAAACACGGTCTACATCTCTCAGGTGCCGAGTTACAGGACGGTGAAAACAGTGAGTTTGTGTTAGACCCGAATCGTGCTCTGATTCATGCTCTAGGCTGGCAGCACAAGCTTATTGCTTTTTTAAACACGGTCTACACCTCTCAGGTGCCGAGTTACAGGACGGTGAAAACAGTGAGTTTGTGTTAGACGCAAATCGTGCTCTGATTCATGCTCTAGGCTGGGAGCGCAAGCTTATTGCTTTTTCAAACACGGTCTACACCTCTCAGGTGCCGAGTTACAGGACGGTAAAAACAGTGAGTTTGTGTTAGACGCGAATCGTGCTCTGATTCAAGTTCTAGGCTGGGAGCGCAAGCTTATTGCTTTTTCAAACACGGTCTACACCTCTCAAGTGCCGAGTTGCAGGACGGTGAAAACAGTGAGTTTGTGTTAGACGCGAATCGTGCTCTGATTCATGCTCTAGGCTGGGAGCTCAAGCTTATTGCTTTTTCAAACACGGTCTACACCTCTCAGGTGCCGAGGTACAGGACGGTGAAAACAGTGAGTTTGTGTTAGACGCGAATCGTGCTCTGATTCATGCTCTAGGCGGGGAGCTCAAGCTTATTGCTTTTTCAAACACGGTCTACACCTCTCAGGTGCCGAGTTACAGGACGGTAAAAACAGTGAGTTTGTGTTAGACGCGAATCGTGCTCTGATTCATGCTCTAGGCTGGGAGCGCAAGCTTATTGCTTTTTCAAACACGGTCTACACCTCTCAGGTGCCGAGTTACAGGACGGTGAAAACAGTGAGTTTGTGTTAGACGCGAATCGTGCTATGATTCATGCTCTAGGCTGGGAGCGCAAGCTTACTGCTTTTTCAAACACGGTCTACACCTCTCAGGTGCCGAGTTACAGGACGGTGAAAACAGTGAGTTTGTGTTAGACGCGAATCGTGCTCTGATTCATGCTCTAGGCAGGGAGCGCAAGCTTATTGCTTTTTCAAACACGGTCTACACCTCTCAAGTGCCGAGTTACAGGACGGTGAAAACAGTGAGTTTGTGTTAGACGCGAATCGTGCTCTGATTCATGCTCTAGGCTGGGAGCACAAGCTTATTGCTTTTTCAAACACGGTCTACACCTCTCAAGTGCCGAGTTACAGGACGGTGAAAACAGTGAGTTTGTGTTAGACGCTAATCGAGCTCTGATTCATGCTCTAGGCTGGGAGCGCAAGCTTATTGCTTTTTCAAACACGGTCTACATCTCTCAGGTGCCGAGTTACAGGACGGTGAAAACAGTGAGTTTGTGTTAGACCCGAATCGTGCTCTGATTCATGCTCTAGGCTGGGAGCGCAAGCTTATTGCTTTTTCAAACACGGTCTACACCTCTCAGGTGCCGAGTTACAGGACGGTGAAAACACTGAGTTTGTGTTAGACGCAAGTCGTGCTCTGATTCATGCTCTAGGCTGGGAGTGCAAGCTTATTGCTTTTTCAAACACGGTCTACACCTCTCAGGTACCGAGTTACAGGACGGTGAAAACACTGAGTGTGTGTTAGACGCAAATCGTGCTCTGATTCATGTTCTAGGCTGGGAGCGCAAGCTTATTGCTTTTTCAAACACGGTCTACACCTCTCAAGTGCCGAGTTACAGGATGGTGAAAACAGTGAGTTTGTGTTAGACGCGAATCGTGCTCTGATTCATGCTCTAGGCTGGGAGCGCAAGCTTATTGCTTTTTCAAACACGGTCTACACCTCTCAGGTGCCGAGTTACAGGACGGTGAAAACAGTGAGTTTGTGTTAGACGCGAATCGTGCTCTGATTCATGCTCTAGGCGGGGAGCTCAAGCTTATTGCTTTTTCAAACACGGTCTACACCTCTCAGGTGCCGAGTTACAGGACGGTGAAAACAGTGAGTTTGTGTTAGACGCGAATCGTGCTCTGATTCATGCTCTAGGCTGGGAGCGCAAGCTTAATGCTTTTTCAAACACGGTCTACACCTCTCAGGTGCCGAGTTACAGGACGGTGAAAACAGTGAGTTTGTGTTAGACGCGAATCGTGCTCTGATTCATGCTCTAGGCTGGGAGCGCAGGCTTATTGCTTTTTCAAACACGGTCTACACCTTTCAGGTGCCGAGTTACAGGACGGTGAAAACAATGAGTTTGTGTTAGACGCGAATCGTGCTCTGATTCATGATCTAGGCTGGGAGCGCAAGCTTATTGCTTTTTCAAACACGGTCTACACCTCTCAGGTGCCGAGTTACAGGACGGTGAAAACAAAGAGTTTGTGTTAGACGCGAATCGTGCTCTGATTCATGCTCTAGGCTGGGAGCGCAAGCTTATTGCTTTTTCAAACACGGTCTACACCTCTCAGGTGCCGAGTTACAGGACGGTGAAAACAGTGAGTTTGTGTTAGACGCGAATCGTGCTCTGATTCATGCTCTAGGCTGGGAGCGCAAGCTTATTGCTTTTTCAAACACGGTCTACACCTCTCAGGTGCCGAGTTACAGGACGGTGAAAACAGTGAGTTTGTGTTAGACGCGAATCGTGCTCTGATTCATGCTCTAGGCTGGGAGCGCAAGCTTATTGCTTTTTCAAACACGGTCTACACCTCTCAGGTGCCGAGTTACAGGACGGTAAAAACAGTGAGTTTGTGTTAGACGCGAATCGTGCTCTGATTCAAGTTCTAGGCTGGGAGCGCAAGCTTATTGCTTTTTCAAACACGGTCTACACCTCTCAAGTGCCGAGTTACAGGACGGTGAAAACAGTGAGTTTGTGTTAGACGCGAATCGTGCTCTGATTCATGCTCTAGGCTGGGAGCTCAAGCTTATTGCTTTTTCAAACACGGTCTACACCTCTCAGGTGCCGAGGTACAGGACGGTGAAAACAGTGAGTTTGTGTTAGACGCGAATCGTGCTCTGATTCATGCTCTAGGCGGGGAGCTCAAGCTTATTGCTTTTTCAAACACGGTCTACACCTCTCAGGTGCCGAGTTACAGGACGGTGAAAACAGTGAGTTTGTGTTAGACGCGAATCGTGCTCTAATTCATGCTCTAGGCTGGGAGCGCAAGCTTAATGCTTTTTCAAACACGGTCTACACCTCTCAGGTGCCGAGTTACAGGACGGTGAAAACAGTGAGTTTGTGTTAGACGCGAATCGTGCTCTGATTCATGCTCTAGGCTGGGAGCGCAAGCTTAATGCTTTTTCAAACACGGTCTACACCTCTCAGGTGCCGAGTTACAGGACGGTAAAAACAGTGAGTTTGTGTTAGACGCGAATCGTGCTCTGATTCATGCTCTAGGCTGGGAGCGCAAGCTTATTGCTTTTTCAAACACGGTCTACACCTCTCAGGTGCCGAGTTACAGGACGGTGAAAACAATGAGTTTGTGTTAGACGCGAATCGTGCTTTGATTCATGCTCTAGGCTGGTATCGCAAGCTTATTGCTTTTTCAAACACGGTCTACACCTCTCAGGTGCCGAGTTACAGGACGGTAAAAACAATGAGTTTGTGTTAGACGCGAATCGTGCTCTGATTCATGCTCTAGGCTGGGAGCGCAAGCTTATTGCTTTTTCAAACACGGTCTACACCTCTCAGGTGCCGAGTTACAGGACGGTGAAAACAGTGAGTTTGTGTTAGACGCGAATCGTGCTATGATTCATGCTCTAGGCTGGGAGCGCAAGCTTATTGCTTTTTCAAACACGGTCTACACCTCTCAGGTGCCGAGTTACAGGACGGTGAAAACAGTGAGTTTGTGTTAGACGCGAATCGTGCTCTGATTCATGCTCTAGGCAGGGAGCGCAAGCTTATTGCTTTTTCAAACACGGTCTACACCTCTCAAGTGCCGAGTTACAGGACGGTGAAAACAGTGAGTTTGTGTTAGACGCGAATCGTGCTCTGATTCATGCTCTAGGCTGGGAGCACAAGCTTATTGCTTTTTCAAACACGGTCTACACCTCTCAAGTGCCGAGTTACAGGACGGTGAAAACAGTGAGTTTGTGTTAGACGCGAATCGAGCTCTGATTCATGCTCTAGGCTGGGAGCGCAAGCTTATTGCTTTTTCAAACACGGCCTACATCTCTCAGGTGCCGAGTTACAGGACGGTGAAAACAGTGAGTTTGTGTTAGACCCGAATCGTGCTCTGATTCATGCTCTAGGCTGGCAGCGCAAGCTTATTGCTTTTTCAAACACGGTCTACACCTCTCAGGTGCCGAGTTACAGGACGGTGAAAACAGTGAGTTTGTGTTAGACGCGAATCGAGCTCTGATTCATGCTCTAGGCTGGGAGCTCAAGCTTATTGCTTTTTCAAACACGGTCTACACCTCTCAGGTGCCGAGGTACAGGACGGTGAAAACAGTGAGTTTGTGTTAGACGCGAATCGTGCTCTGATTCATGCTCTAGGCGGGGAGCTCAAGCTTATTGCTTTTTCAAACACGGTCTACACCTCTCAGGTGCCGAGTTACAGGACGGTGAAAACAATGAGTTTGTGTTAGACGCGAATCGTGCTTTGATTCATGCTCTAGGCTGGTATCGCAAGCTTATTGCTTTTTCAAACACGGTCTACACCTCTCAGGTGCCGAGTTACAGGACGGTAAAAACAATGAGTTTGTGTTAGACGCGAATCGTGCTCTAATTCATGCTCTAGGCTGGGAGCGCAAGCTTATTGCTTTTTCAAACACGGTCTACACCTCTCAGGTGCCGAGTTACAGGACGGTGAAAACAGTGAGTTTGTGTTAGACGCGAATCGTGCTATGATTCATGCTCTAGGCTGGGAGCGCAAGCTTATTGCTTTTTCAAACACGGTCTACACCTCTCAGGTGCCGAGTTACAGGACGGTGAAAACAGTGAGTTTGTGTTAGACGCGAATCGTGCTCTGATTCATGCTCTAGGCAGGGAGCGCAAGCTTATTGCTTTTTCAAACACGGTCTACACCTCTCAAGTGCCGAGTTACAGGACGGTGAAAACAGTGAGTTTGTGTTAGACGCGAATCGTGCTCTGATTCATGCTCTAGGCTGGGAGCACAAGCTTATTGCTTTTTCAAACACGGTCTACACCTCTCAAGTGCCGAGTTACAGGACGGTGAAAACAGTGAGTTTGTGTTAGACGCGAATCGAGCTCTGATTCATGCTCTAGGCTGGGAGCGCAAGCTTATTGCTTTTTCAAACACGGTCTACATCTCTCAGGTGCCGAGTTACAGGACGGTGAAAACAGTGAGTTTGTGTTAGACCCGAATCGTGCTCTGATTCATGCTCTAGGCTGGCAGCGCAAGCTTATTGCTTTTTCAAACACGGTCTACACCTCTCAGGTGCCGAGTTACAGGACGGTAAAAACAGTGAGTTTGTGTTAGACGCGAATCGTGCTCTGATTCATGTTCTAGGCTGGGAGCGCAAGCTTATTGCTTTTTCAAACACGGTCTACACCTCTCAAGTGCCGAGTTACAGGACGGTGAAAACAGTGAGTTTGTGTTAGACGCGAATCGTGCTCTAATTCATGCTCTAGGCTGGGAGCTCAAGCTTATTGCTTTTTCAAACACGGTCTACACCTCTCAGGTGCCGAGGTACAGGACGGTGAAAACAGTGAGTTTGTGTTAGACGCGAATCGTGCTCTGATTCATGCTCTAGACGGGGAGATCAAGCTTATTGCTTTTTCAAACACGGTCTACACCTCTCAGGTGCCGAGTTACAGGACGGTGAAAACAGTGAGTTTGTGTTAGACGCGAATCGTGCTCTGATTCATGCTCTAGGCTGGGAGCGCAAGCTTATTGCTTTTTCAAACACGGTCTACACCTCTCAGGTGCCGAGTTACAGGACGGTGAAAACAGTGAGTTTGTGTTAGACGCGAATCGTGCTGGGATTGATGCTCTAGGCTGGGAGCGCAAGCGTAATGCTTTTTCAAACACGGTCTACACCTCTCAGGTGCCGAGGTACAGGACGGTAAAAACAGTGAGTTTGTGTTAGACGCGAATCGTGCTCTGATTCATGCTTTAGGCTGGGAGCTCAAGCTTATTGCTTTTTCAAACACGGTCTACACCTCTCAGGTGCCGAGTTACAGGACGGTAAAAACAGTGAGTTTGTGTTAGACGCGAATCGTGCTCTGATTCATGCTCTAGGCTGGGAGCGCAAGCTTATTGCTTTTTCACACACGGTCTACACCTCTCAAGTGCCGAGTTACAGGACGGTGAAAACAGTGAGTTTGTGTTAGACGAGAATCGTGCTCTGATTCATGCTCTAGGCTGGGAGCGCAAGCTTATTGCTTTTTCAAACACGGTCTACACCTCTCAGGTGCCGAGTTACAGGACGGTAAAAACAGTGAGTTTGTGTTAGACGCGAATCGTGCTCTGATTCAAGTTCTAGGCTGGGAGCGCAAGCTTATTGCTTTTTCAAACACGGTCTACACCTCTCAAGTGCCGAGATACAGGACGGTGAAAACAGTGAGTTTGTGTTAGACGCGAATCGTGCTCTGATTCATGCTCTAGGCTGGGAGCTCAAGCTTATTGCTTTTTCAAACACGGTCTACACCTCTCAGGTGCCGAGGTACAGGACGGTGAAAACAGTGAGTTTGTGTTAGACGCGAATCGTGCTCTGATTCATGCTCTAGGCGGGGAGCTCAAGCTTATTGCTTTTTCAAACACGGTCTACACCTCTCAGGTGCCGAGTTACAGGACGGTGAAAACAGTGAGTTTGTGCTAGACGCGAATCATGCTCTGATTCATGCTCTAGGCTGGGAGCGCAAGCTTAATGCTTTTTCAAACACGGTCTACACCTCTCAGGTGCCGAGTTACAGGACGGTAAAAACAGTGAGTTTGTGTTAGACGCGAATCGTGCTCTGATTCATGCTCTAGGCTGGGAGCGCAAGCTTATTGCTTTTTCAAACACGGTCTACACCTCTCAGGTGCCGAGTTACAGGACGGTGAAAACAATGAGTTTGTGTTAGACGCGAATCGTGCTCTGATTCATGCTCTAGGCTGGTATCGCAAGCTTATTGCTTTTTCAAACACGGTCTACACCTCTCAGGTGCCGAGTTACAGGACGGTAAAAACAATGAGTTTGTGTTAGACGCGAATCGTGCTCTGATTCATACTCTAGGCTGGGAGCGCAAGCTTATTGCTTTTTCAAACACGGTCTACACCTCTCAGGTGCCGAGTTACAGGACGGTGAAAACAGTGAGTTTGTGTTAGACGCGAATCGTGCTATGATTCATGCTCTAGGCTGGGAGCGCAAGCTTTTTGCTTTTTCAAACACGGTCTACACCTCTCAGGTGCCGAGTTACAGGACGGTGAAAACAGTGAGTTTGTGTTAGACGCGAATCGTGCTCTGATTCATGCTCTAGGCAGGGAGCGCAAGCTTATTGCTTTTTCAAACACGGTCTACACCTCTCAAGTGCCGAGTTACAGGACGGTGAAAACAGTGAGTTTGTGTTAGACGCTAATCGAGCTCTGATTCATGCTCTAGGCTGGGAGCGCAAGCTTATTGCTTTTTCAAACACGGTCTACATCTCTCAGGTGCCGAGTTACAGGACGGTGAAAACAGTGAGTTTGTGTTAGACCCGAATCGTGCTCTGATTCATGCTCTAGGCTGGCAGCACAAGCTTATTGCTTTTTCAAACACGGTCTACACCTCTCAGGTGCCGAGTTACAGGACGGTGAAAACACTGAGTTTGTGTTAGACGCAAATCGTGCTCTGATTCATGCTCTAGGCTGGGAGCGCAAGCTTATTGCTTTTTCAAACACGGTCTACACCTCTCAGGTGCCGAGTTACAGGACGGTAAAAACAGTGAGTTTGTGTTAGACGCGAATCGTGCTCTGATTCATGTTCTAGGCTGGGAGCGCAAGCTTATTGCTTTTTCAAACACGGTCTACACCTCTCAAGTGCCGAGTTACAGGATGGTGAAAACAGTGAGTTTGTGTTAGACGCGAATCGTGCTCTGATTCATGCTCTAGGCTGGGAGCGCAAGCTTATTGCCTTTTCAAACACGGTCTACACCTCTCAGGTGCCGAGTTACAGGACGGTGAAAACAGTGAGTTTGTGTTAGACGCGAATCGTGCTCTGATTCATGCTCTAGGCTGGGAGCGCAAGCTTATTGCTTTTTCAAACACGGTCTACACCACTCAGGTGCCGAGTTACAGGATGGTGAAAACAGTGAGTTTGTGTTAGACGCGAATCGTGCTCTGATTCATGCTCTAGGCTGGGAGCGCAAGCTTATTGCTTTTTCAAATACGGTCTACACCTCTCAGGTGCCGAGTTACAGGACGGTGAAAACAGTGAGTTTGTGTTAGACGCAAATCGTGCTCTGATTCATGCTCTAGGCTGGGAGCGCAAGCTTATTGCTTTTTCAAACACGGTCTACACCTCTTAGGTGCCGAGTTACAGGACGGTAAAAACAGTGAGTTTGTGTTAGACGCGAATCGTGCTCTGATTCATGTTCTAGGCTGGGAGCGCAAGCTTATTGCTTTTTCAAACACGGTCTACACCTCTCAAGTGCCGAGTTACAGGACGGTGAAAACACTGAGTTTGTGTTAGACGCGAATCGTGCTCTGATTCATGCTCTAGGCTGGGAGCTCAAGCTTATTGCTTTTTCAAACACGGTCTACACCTCTCAGGTGCCGAGGTACAGGACGGTGAAAACAGTGAGTTTGTGTTAGACGCGAATCGTGCTCTGATTCATGCTCTAGGCGGGGAGCTCAAGCTTATTGCTTTTTCAAACACGGTCTACACCTCTCAGGTGCCGAGTTACAGGACGGTGAAAACAGTGAGTTTGTGTTAGACGCGAATCGTGCTCTGATTCATGCTCTAGGCTGGGAGCGCAAGCTTAATGCTTTTTCAAACACGGTCTACACCTCTCAGGTGCCGAGTTACAGGACGGTGAAAACAGTGAGTTTGTGTTAGACGCGAATCGTGCTCTGATTCATGCTCTAGGCTGGGAGCGCAGGCTTATTGCTTTTTCAAACACGGTCTACACCTTTCAGGTGCCGAGTTACAGGACGGTGAAAACAATGAGTTTGTGTTAGACGCGAATCGTGCTCTGATTCATGATCTAGGCTGGGAGCGCAAGCTTATTGCTTTTTCAAACACGGTCTACACCTCTCAGGTGCCGAGTTACAGGACGGTGAAAACAGTGAGTTTGTGTTAGACGCGAATCGTGCTCTGATTCATGCTCTAGGCTGGGAGCGCAAGCTTATTGCTTTTTCAAACACGGTCTACACCTCTCAGGTGCCGAGTTACAGGACGGTGAAAACAGTGAGTTTGTGTTAGACGCGAATCGTGCTGGGATTGATGCTCTAGGCTGGGAGCGCAAGCGTAATGCTTTTTCAAACACGGTCTACACCTCTCAGATTGCCGAGTAACAGGACGGTGAAAACAGTGAGTTTGTGTTAGACCCGAATCGTGCTCTGATTCATGCTCTAGGCTGGGAGCGCAAGCTTATTGCTTTTTCAAACACGGTCTACACCTCTCAGGTGCCGAGTTACAGGACGGTAAAAACAGTGAGTTTGTGTTAGACGCGAATCGTGCTCTGATTCATGCTCTAGGCTGGGAGCTCCAGCTTATTGCTTTTTCAAACACGGTCTACACCTCTCAGGTGCCGAGGTACAGGACGGTGAAAACAGTGAGTTTGTGTTAGACGCGAATCGTGCTCTGATTCATGCTCTAGACGGGGAGATCAAGCTTATTGCTTTTTCAAACACGGTCTACACCTCTCAGGTGCCGAGTTACAGGACGGTGAAAACAGTGAGTTTGTGTTAGACGCGAATCGTGCTCTGATTCATGCTCTAGGCTGGGAGCGCAAGCTTATTGCTTTTTCAAACACGGTCTACACCTCTCAGGTGCCGAGTTACAGGACGGTGAAAACAGTGAGTTTGTGTTAGACGCGAATCGTGCTGGGATTGATGCTCTAGGCTGGGAGCGCAAGCGTAATGCTTTTTCAAACACGGTCTACACCTCTCAGGTGCCGAGGTACAGGACGGTAAAAACAGTGAGTTTGTGTTAGACGCGAATCGTGCTCTGATTCATGCTTTAGGCTGGGAGCTCAAGCTTATTGCTTTTTCAAACACGGTCTACACCTCTCAGGTGCCGAGTTACAGGACGGTAAAAACAGTGAGTTTGTGTTAGACGCGAATCGTGCTCTGATTCATGCTCTAGGCTGGGAGCGCAAGCTTATTGCTTTTTCACACACGGTGTACACCTCTCAAGTGCCGAGTTACAGGACGGTGAAAACAGTGAGTTTGTGTTAGACGCGAATCGTGCTCTGATTCATGCTCTAGGCTGGGAGCGCAAGCTTATTGCTTTTTCAAACACGGTCTACACCTCTCAGGTGCCGAGTTACAGGACGGTGAAAACAGTGAGTTTGTGTTAGACGCGAATCGTGCTCTGATTCATGCTCTAGGCTGGGAGCGCAAGCTTATTGCTTTTTCAAACACGGTCTACACCTCTCAGGTGCCGAGTTACAGGACGGTAAAAACAGTGAGTTTGTGTTAGACGCGAATCGTGCTCTGATTCAAGTTCTAGGCTGGGAGCGCAAGCTTATTGCTTTTTCAAACACGGTCTACACCTCTCAAGTGCCGAGATACAGGACGGTGAAAACAGTGAGTTTGTGTTAGACGCGAATCGTGCTCTGATTCATGCTCTAGGCTGGGAGCACAAGCTTATTGCTTTTTCAAACACGGTCTACACCTCTCAGGTGCCGAGTTACAGGACGGTGAAAACAGTGAGTTTGTGCTAGACGCGAATCGTGCTCTGATTCATGCTCTAGGCTGGGAGCGCAAGCTTAATGCTTTTTCAAACACGGTCTACACCTCTCAGGTGCCGAGTTACAGGACGGTAAAAACAGTGAGTTTGTGTTAGACGCGAATCGTGCTCTGATTCATGCTCTAGGCTGGGAGCGCAAGCTTATTGCTTTTTCAAACACGGTCTACACCTCTCAGGTGCCGAGTTACAGGACGGTGAAAACAATGAGTTTGTGTTAGACGCGAATCGTGCTCTGATTCATGCTCTAGGCTGGTATCGCAAGCTTATTGCTTTTTCAAACACGGTCTACACCTCTCAGGTGCCGAGTTACAGGACGGTAAAAACAATGAGTTTGTGTTAGACGCGAATCGTGCTCTGATTCATGCTCTAGGCTGGGAGCGCAAGCTTATTGCTTTTTCAAACACGGTCTACACCTCTCAGGTGCCGAGTTACAGGACGGTGCAAAAAGTGAGTTTGTGTTAGACGCGAATCGTGCTATGATTCATGCTCTAGGCTGGAAGCGCAAGCTTATTGCTTTTTCAAACACGGTCTACACCTCTCAGGTGCCGAGTTACAGGACGGTGAAAACAGTGAGTTTGTGTTAGACGCGAATCGTGCTCTGATTCATGCTCTAGGCAGGGAGCGCAAGCTTATTGCTTTTTCAAACACGGTCTACACCTCTCAAGTGCCGAGTTACAGGACGGTGAAAACAGTGAGTTTGTGTTAGACGCGAATCGTGCTCTGATTCATGCTCTAGGCTGGGAGCACAAGCTTATTGCTTTTTCAAACACGGTCTACACCTCTCAAGTGCCGAGTTACAGGACGGTGAAAACAGTGAGTTTGTGTTAGACGCGAATCGAGCTCTGATTCATGCTCTAGGCTGGGAGCGCAAGCTTATTGCTTTTTCAAACACGGTCTACACCACTCAGGTGCCGAGGTACAGGACGGTGAAAATAGTGAGTTTGTGTTAGACGCGAATCGTGCTCTGATTCATGCTCTAGGCGGGGAGCTCAAGCTTATTGCTTTTTCAAACACGGTCTACACCTCTCAGGTGCCGAGTTACAGGACGGTGAAAACAGTGAGTTTGTGTTAGACGCGAATCGTGCTCTGATTCATGCTCTAGGCTTGGAGCGCAAGCTTAATGCTTTTTCAAACACGGTCTACACCTCTCAGGTGCCGAGTTACAGGACGGTGAAAACAGTGTGTTTGTGTTAGACGCGAATCGTGCTCTGATTCATGCTCTAGGCTGGGAGCGCAGGCTTATTGCTTTTTCAAACACGGTCTACACCTTTCAGGTGCCGAGTTACAGGACGGTGAAAACAATGAGTTTGTGTTAGACGCGAATCGTGTTTTGATTCATGATCTAGGCTGGGAGCGCAAGCTTATTGCTTTTTCAAACACGGTCTACACCTCTCAGGTGCCGAGTTACAGGACGGTGAAAACAAAGAGTTTGTGTTAGACGCGAATCGTGCTCTGATTCATGCTCTAGGCTGGGAGCGCAAGCTTATTGCTTTTTCAAACACGGTCTACACCTCTCAGGTGCCGAGTTACAGGACGGTGAAAACAGTGAGTTTGTGTTAGACGCGAATCGTGCTATGATTCATGCTCTAGGCTGGGAGCGCAAGCTTATTGCTTTTTCAAACACGGTCTACACCTCTCAGGTGCCGAGTTACAGGACGGTGAAAACAGTGAGTTTGTGTTAGATGCGAATCGTGCTCTGATTCATGCTCTAGGCTGGGAGCGCAAGCTTATTGCTTTTTCAAACACGGTCTACACCTCTCAGGTGCCGAGTTACAGGACGGTAAAAACAGTGAGTTTGTGTTAGACGAGAATCGTGCTCTGATTCAAGTTCTAGGCTGGGAGCGCAAGCTTATTGCTTTTTCAAACACGGTCTACACCTCTCAAGTGCCGAGTTACAGGACGGTGAAAACAGTGAGTTTGTGTTAGACGCGAATCGTGCTCTGATTCATGCTCTAGGCTGGGAGCTCAAGCTTATTGCTTTTTCAAACACGGTCTACACCTCTCAGGTGCCGAGGTACAGGACGGTGAAAACAGTGAGTTTGTGTTAGACGCGAATCGTGCTCTGATTCATGCTCTAGGCGGGGAGCTCAAGCTTATTGCTTTTTCAAACACGGTCTACACCTCTCAGGTGCCGAGTTACAGGACGGTGAAAACAGTGAGTTTGTGTTAGACGCGAATCGTGCTCTAATTCATGCTCTAGGCTGGGAGCGCAAGCTTAATGCTTTTTCAAACACGGTCTACACCTCTCAGGTGCCGAGTTACAGGACGGTGAAAACAGTGAGTTTGTGTTAGACGCGAATCGTGCTCTGATTCATGCTCTAGGCTGGGAGCGCAAGCTTATTCCTTTTTCAAACACGGTCTACACCTCTCAGGTGCCGAGTTACAGGACGGTGAAAACAATGAGTTTGTGTTAGACGCGAATCGTGCTCTGATTCATGCTCTAGGCTGGGAGCGCAAACTTATTGCTTTTTCAAACACGGTCTACACCTCTCAGGTGCCGAGTTACAGGACGGTGAAAACAGTGAGTTTGTGTTAGACGCGAATCGTGCTCTGATTCATGCTCTAGGCTGGGAGCGCAAGTTTATTGCTTTTTCAAACACGGTCTACACCTCTCAGGTGCTGAGTTACAGGACGGTAAAAACAATGAGTTTGTGTTAGACGCGAATCGTGCTCTGATTCATGCTCTAGGCTGGGAGCGCAAGCTTATTGCTTTTTCAAACACGGTCTACACCTCTCAGGTGCCGAGTTACAGGACGGTGAAAACAGTGAGTTTGTGTTAGACGCGAATCGTGCTCTGATTCATGCTCTAGGCTGGGAGCGCAAGCTTATTGCTTTTTCAAACACGGTCTACACCTCTCAGGTGCCGAGTTACAGGACGGTGAAAACAGTGAGTTTGTGTTAGACGCGAATCGTGCTCTGATTCATGCTCTAGGCTGGGAGCGCAAGCTTATTGCTTTTTCAAACACGGTCTACACCTCTCAGGTGCCGAGTTACAGGACGGTAAAAACAGTGAGTTTGTGTTAGACGCGAATCGTGCTCTGATTCAAGTTCTAGGCTGGGAGCGCAAGCTTATTGCTTTTTCAAACACGGTCTACACCTCTCAAGTGCCGAGTTACAGGACGGTGAAAACAGTGAGTTTGTGTTGGACGCGAATCGTGCTCTGATTCATGCTCTAGGCTGGGAGCTCAAGCTTATTGCTTTTTCAAACACGGTCTACACCTCTCAGGTGCCGAGGTACAGGACGGTGAAAACAGTGAGTTTGTGTTAGACGCGAATCGTGCTCTGATTCATGCTCTAGGCGGGGAGCTCAAGCTTATTGCTTTTTCAAACACGGTCTACACCTCTCAGGTGCCGAGTTACAGGACGGTGAAAACAGTGAGTTTGTGTTAGACGCGAATCGTGCTCTAATTCATGCTCTAGGCTGGGAGCGCAAGCTTAATGCTTTTTCAAACACGGTCTACACCTCTCAGGTGCCGAGTTACAGGACGGTGAAAACAGTGAGTTTGTGTTAGACGCGAATCGTGCTCTGATTCATGCTCTAGGCTGGGAGCGCAAGCTTATTGCTTTTTCAAACACGGTCTACACCTCTCAGGTGCCGAGTTACAGGACGGTGAAAACAATGAGTTTGTGTTAGACGCGAATCGTGCTCTGATTCATGCTCTAGGCTGGGAGCGCAAGCTTATTGCTTTTTCAAACACGGTCTACACCTCTCAGGTGCCGAGTTACAGGACGGTGAAAACAGTGAGTTTGTGTTAGACGCGAATCGTGCTATGATTCATGCTCTAGGCTGGGAGCGCAAGCTTATTGGTTTTTCAAACACGGTCTACACCTCTCAGGTGCCGAGTTACAGGACGGTGAAAACAGTGAGTTTGTGTTAGACGCGAATCGTGCTCTGATTCATGCTCTAGGCAGGGAGCGCAAGCTTATTGCTTTTTCAAACACGGTCTACACCTCTCAAGTGCCGAGTTACAGGACGGTGAAAACAGTGAGTTTGTGTTAGACGCTAATCGAGCTCTGATTCATGCTCTAGGCTGGGAGCGCAAGCTTATTGCTTTTTCAAACACGGTCTACATCTCTCAGGTGCCGAGTTACAGGACGGTGAAAACAGTGAGTTTGTGTTAGACCCGAATCGTGCTCTGATTCATGCTCTAGGCTGGGAGCGCAAGCTTATTGCTTTTTCAAACACGGTCTACACCTCTCAGGTGCCGAGTTACAGGACGGTGAAAACACTGAGTTTGTGTTAGACGCAAATCGTGCTCTGATTCATGCTCTAGGCTGGGAGTGCAAGCTTATTGCTTTTTCAAACACGGTCTACACCTCTCAGGTGCCGAGTTACAGGACGGTGAAAACACTGAGTTTGTGTTAGACGCAAATCGTGCTCTGATTCATGTTCTAGGCTGGGAGCGCAAGCTTATTGCTTTTTCAAACACGGTCTACACCTCTCAAGTGCCGAGTTACAGGATGGTGAAAACAGTGAGTTTGTGTTAGACGCGAATCGTGCTCTGATTCATGCTCTAGGCTGGGAGCGCAAGCTTATTGCTTTTTCAAACACGGTCTACACCTCTCAGGTGCCGAGTTACAGGACGGTGAAAACAGTGAGTTTGTGTTAGACGCGAATCGTGCTCTGATTCATGCTCTAGGCTGGGAGCGCAAGCTTATTGCTTTTTCAAACACGGTCTACACCACTCAGGTGCCGAGTTACAGGACGGTGAAAACAGTGAGTTTGTGTTAGACGCGAATCGTGCTCTGATTCATGCTCTAGGCTGGGAGCGCAAGCTTATTGCTTTTTCAAACACGGTCTACACCTCTCAGGTGCCGAGTTACAGGACGGTGAAAACACTGAGTTTGTGTTAGACGCAAATCGTGCTCTGATTCATGCTCTAGGCTGGGAGCGCAAGCTTATTGCTTTTTCAAACACGGTCTACACCTCTCAGGTGCCGAGTTACAGGACGGTGAAAACAGTGAGTTTGTGTTAGACGCGAATCGTGCTCTGATTCATGCTCTAGGCTGGGAGCGCAGGCTTATTGCTTTTTCAAACACGGTCTACACCTTTCAGGTGCCGAGTTACAGGACGGTGAAAACAATGAGTTTGTGTTAGACGCGAATCGTGCTCTGATTCATGATCTAGGCTGGGAGCGCAAGCTTATTGCTTTTTCAAACACGGTCTACACCTCTCAGGTGCCGAGTTACAGGACGGTGAAAACAAAGAGTTTGTGTTAGACGCGAATCGTGCTCTGATTCATGCTCTAGGCTGGGAGCGCAAGCTTATTGCTTTTTCAAACACGGTCTACACCTCTCAGGTGCCGAGTTACAGGACGGTGAAAACAGTGAGTTTGTGTTAGACGCGAATCGTGCTCTGATTCATGCTCTAGGCTGGGAGCGCAAGCTTATTGCTTTTTCAAACACGGTCTACACCTCTCTGGTGCCGAGTTACAGGACGGTGAAAACAGTGAGTTTGTGTTAGACGCGAATCGTGCTCTGATTCATGCTCTAGGCTGGGAGCGCAAGCTTATTGCTTTTTCAAACACGGTCTACACCTCTCAGGTGCCGAGTTACAGGACGGTAAAAACAGTGAGTTTGTGTTAGACGCGAATCGTGCTCTGATTCAAGTTCTAGGCTGGGAGCGCAAGCTTATTGCTTTTTCAAACACGGTCTACACCTCTCAAGTGCCGAGTTACAGGACGGTGAAAACAGTGAGTTTGTGTTAGACGCGAATCGTGCTCTGATTCATGCTCTAGGCTGGGAGCTCAAGCTTATTGCTTTTTCAAACACGGTCTACACCTCTCAGGTGCCGAGGTACAGGACGGTGAAAACAGTGAGTTTGTGTTAGACGCGAATCGTGCTCTGATTCATGCTCTAGGCGGGGAGCTCAAGCTTATTGCTTTTTCAAACACGGTCTACACCTCTCAGGTGCCGAGTTACAGGACGGTGAAAACAGTGAGTTTGTGTTAGACGCGAATCGTGCTCTAATTCATGCTCTAGGCTGAGAGCGCAAGCTTAATGCTTTTTCAAACACGGTCTACACCTCTCAGGTGCCGAGTTACAGGACGGTGAAAACAGTGAGTTTGTGTTAGACGCGAATCGTGCTCTGATTCATGCTCTAGGCTGGGAGCGCAAGCTTATTGCTTTTTCAAACACGGTCTACACCTCTCAGGTGCCGAGTTACAGGACGGTGAAAACAATGAGTTTGTGTTAGACGCGAATCGTGCTCTGATTCATGCTCTAGGCTGGGAGCGCAAGCTTATTGCTTTTTCAAACACGGTCTACACCTCTCAGGTGCCGAGTTACAGGACGGTAAAAACAATGAGTTTGTGTTAGACGCGAATCGTGCTCTGATTCATGCTCTAGGCTGGGAGCGCAAGCTTATTGCTTTTTCAAACACGGTCTACACCTCTCAGGTGCCGAGTTACAGGACGGTGAAAACAGTGAGTTTGTGTTAGACGCGAATCGTGCTATGATTCATGCTCTAGGCTGGGAGCGCAAGCTTATTGGTTTTTCAAACACGGTCTACACCTCTCAGGTGCCGAGTTACAGGACGGTGAAAACAGTGAGTTTGTGTTAGACGCGAATCGTGCTCTGATTCATGCTCTAGGCAGGGAGCGCAAGCTTATTGCTTTTTCAAACACGGTCTACACCTCTCAAGTGCCGAGTTACAGGACGGTGAAAACAGTGAGTTTGTGTTAGACGCGAATCGTGCTCTGATTCATGCTCTAGGCTGGGAGCACAAGCTTATTGCTTTTTCAAACACGGTCTACACCTCTCAAGTGCCGAGTTACAGGACGGTGAAAACAGTGAGTTTGTGTTAGACGCGAATCGTGCTCTGATTCATGCTCTAGGCTGGGAGCGCAAGCTTATTGCTTTTTCAAACACGGTCTACACCACTCAGGTGCCGAGTTACAGGACGGTGAAAACAGTGAGTTTGTGTTAGACGCGAATCGTGCTCTGATTCATGCTCTAGGCTGGGAGCGCAAGCTTATTGCTTTTTCAAACACGGTCTACACCTCTCAGGTGCCGAGTTACAGGACGGTGAAAACACTGAGTTTGTGTTAGACGCAAATCGTGCTCTGATTCATGCTCTAGGCTGGGAGCGCAAGCTTATTGCTTTTTCAAACACGGTCTACACCTCTCAGGTGCCGAGTTACAGGACGGTGAAAACAGTGAGTTTGTGTTAGACGCGAATCGTGCTCTGATTCATGCTCTAGGCTGGGAGCGCAGGCTTATTGCTTTTTCAAACACGGTCTACACCTTTCAGGTGCCGAGTTACAGGACGGTGAAAACAATGAGTTTGTGTTAGACGCGAATCGTGCTCTGATTCATGATCTAGGCTGGGAGCGCAAGCTTATTGCTTTTTCAAACACGGTCTACACCTCTCAGGTGCCGAGTTACAGGACGGTGAAAACAAAGAGTTTGTGTTAGACGCGAATCGTGCTCTGATTCATGCTCTAGGCTGGGAGCGCAAGCTTATTGCTTTTTCAAACACGGTCTACACCTCTCAGGTGCCGAGTTACAGGACGGTGAAAACAGTGAGTTTGTGTTAGACGCGAATCGTGCTCTGATTCATGCTCTAGGCTGGGAGCGCAAGCTTATTGCTTTTTCAAACACGGTCTACACCTCTCTGGTGCCGAGTTACAGGACGGTGAAAACAGTGAGTTTGTGTTAGACGCGAATCGTGCTCTGATTCATGCTCTAGGCTGGGAGCGCAAGCTTATTGCTTTTTCAAACACGGTCTACACCTCTCAGGTGCCGAGTTACAGGACGGTAAAAACAGTGAGTTTGTGTTAGACGCGAATCGTGCTCTGATTCAAGTTCTAGGCTGGGAGCGCAAGCTTATTGCTTTTTCAAACACGGTCTACACCTCTCAAGTGCCGAGTTACAGGACGGTGAAAACAGTGAGTTTGTGTTAGACGCGAATCGTGCTCTGATTCATGCTCTAGGCTGGGAGCTCAAGCTTATTGCTTTTTCAAACACGGTCTACACCTCTCAGGTGCCGAGGTACAGGACGGTGAAAACAGTGAGTTTGTGTTAGACGCGAATCGTGCTCTGATTCATGCTCTAGGCGGGGAGCTCAAGCTTATTGCTTTTTCAAACACGGTCTACACCTCTCAGGTGCCGAGTTACAGGACGGTGAAAACAGTGAGTTTGTGTTAGACGCGAATCGTGCTCTAATTCATGCTCTAGGCTGAGAGCGCAAGCTTAATGCTTTTTCAAACACGGTCTACACCTCTCAGGTGCCGAGTTACAGGACGGTGAAAACAGTGAGTTTGTGTTAGACGCGAATCGTGCTCTGATTCATGCTCTAGGCTGGGAGCGCAAGCTTATTGCTTTTTCAAACACGGTCTACACCTCTCAGGTGCCGAGTTACAGGACGGTGAAAACAATGAGTTTGTGTTAGACGCGAATCGTGCTCTGATTCATGCTCTAGGCTGGGAGCGCAAGCTTATTGCTTTTTCAAACACGGTCTACACCTCTCAGGTGCCGAGTTACAGGACGGTAAAAACAATGAGTTTGTGTTAGACGCGAATCGTGCTCTGATTCATGCTCTAGGCTGGGAGCGCAAGCTTATTGCTTTTTCAAACACGGTCTACACCTCTCAGGTGCCGAGTTACAGGACGGTGAAAACAGTGAGTTTGTGTTAGACGCGAATCGTGCTATGATTCATGCTCTAGGCTGGGAGCGCAAGCTTATTGGTTTTTCAAACACGGTCTACACCTCTCAGGTGCCGAGTTACAGGACGGTGAAAACAGTGAGTTTGTGTTAGACGCGAATCGTGCTCTGATTCATGCTCTAGGCAGGGAGCGCAAGCTTATTGCTTTTTCAAACACGGTCTACACCTCTCAAGTGCCGAGTTACAGGACGGTGAAAACAGTGAGTTTGTGTTAGACGCGAATCGTGCTCTGATTCATGCTCTAGGCTGGGAGCACAAGCTTATTGCTTTTTCAAACACGGTCTACACCTCTCAAGTGCCGAGTTACAGGACGGTGAAAACAGTGAGTTTGTGTTAGACGCGAATCGAGCTCTGATTCATGCTCTAGGCTGGGAGCGCAAGCTTATTGCTTTTTCAAACACGGTCTACATCTCTCAGGTGCCGAGTTACAGGACGGTGAAAACAGTGAGTTTGTGTTAGACCCGAATCGTGCTCTGATTCATGCTCTAGGCTGGGAGCGCAAGCTTATTGCTTTTTCAAACACGGTCTACACCTCTCAGGTGCCGAGTTACAGGACGGTGAAAACACTGAGTTTGTGTTAGACGCAAATCGTGCTCTGATTCATGCTCTAGGCTGGGAGCGCAAGCTTATTGCTTTTTCAAACACGGTCTACACCTCTCAGGTGCCGAGTTACAGGACGGTAAAAACAGTGAGTTTGTGTTAGACGCGAATCGTGCTCTGATTCATGTTCTAGGCTGGGAGCGCAAGCTTATTGCTTTTTCAAACACGGTCTACACCTCTCAAGTGCCGAGTTACAGGACGGTGAAAACACTGAGTTTGTGTTAGACGCGAATCGTGCTCTTATTCATGCTCTAGGCTGGGAGCTCAAGCTTATTGCTTTTTCAAACACGGTCTACACCTCTCAGGTGCCGAGGTACAGGACGGTGAAAACAGTGAGTTTGTGTTAGACGCGAATCGTGCTCTGATTCATGCTCTAGGCGGGGAGCTCAAGCTTATTGCTTTTTCAAACACGGTCTACATCTCTCAGGTGCCGAGTTACAGGACGGTGAAAACAGTGAGTTTGTGTTAGACCCGAATCGTGCTCTGATTCATGCTCTAGGCTGGGAGCGCAAGCTTATTGCTTTTTCAAACACGGTCTACACCTCTCAGGTGCCGAGTTACAGGACGGTGAAAACAATGAGTTTGTGTTAGACGCGAATCGTGCTCTGATTCATTCTCTAGGCTGGTATCGCACGCTTATTGCTTTTTCAAACACGGTCTACACCTCTCAGGTGCCGAGTTACAGGACGGTGAAAACAATGACTTTGTGTTAGACGCGAATCGTGCTCTGATTCATGCTCTAGGCTGGTATCGCAAGCTTATTGCTTTTTCAAACACGGTCTACACCTCTCAGGTGCCGAGTTACAGGACCGTAAAAACAATGAGTTTGTGTTAGACGCGAATCGTGCTCTGATTCAAGTTCTAGGCTGGGAGCGCAAGCTTATTGCTTTTTCAAACACGGTCTACACCTCTCAAGTGCCGAGATACAGGACGGTGAAAACAGTGAGTTTGTGTTAGACGCGAATCGTGCTCTGATTCATGCTCTAGGCTGGGAGCTCAAGCTTATTGCTTTTTCAAACACGGTCTACACCTCTCAGGTGCCGAGTTACAGGACGGTGAAAACAGTGAGTTTGTGCTAGACGCGAATCGTGCTCTGATTCATGCTCTAGGCTGGGAGCGCAAGCTTAATGCTTTTTCAAACACGGTCTACACCTCTCAGGTGCCGAGTTACAGGACGGTAAAAACAGTGAGTTTGTGTTAGACGCGAATCGTGCTCTGATTCATGCTCTAGGCTGGGAGCGCAAGCTTATTGCTTTTTCAAACACGGTCTACACCTCTCAGGTGCCGAGTTACAGGACGGTGAAAACAATGAGTTTGTGTTAGACGCGAATCGTGCTCTGATTCATGCTCTAGGCTGGTATCGCAAGCTTATTGCTTTTTCAAACACGGTCTACACCTCTCAGGTGCCGAGTTACAGGACGGTAAAAACAATGAGTTTGTGTTAGACGCGAATCGTGCTCTGATTCATGCTCTAGGCTGGGAGCGCAAGCTTATTGCTTTTTCAAACACGGTCTACACCTCTCAGGTGCCGAGTTACAGGACGGTGCAAAAAGTGAGTTTGTGTTAGACGCGAATCGTGCTATGATTCATGCTCTAGGCTGGAAGCGCAAGCTTATTGCTTTTTCAAACACGGTCTACACCTCTCAGGTGCCGAGTTACAGGACGGTGAAAACAGTGAGTTTGTGTTAGACGCGAATCGTGCTCTGATTCATGCTCTAGGCAGGGAGCGCAAGCTTATTGCTTTTTCAAACACGGTCTACACCTCTCAAGTGCCGAGTTACAGGACGGTGAAAACAGTGAGTTTGTGTTAGACGCGAATCGTGCTCTGATTCATGCTCTAGGCTGGGAGCACAAGCTTATTGCTTTTTCAAACACGGTCTACACCTCTCAAGTGCCGAGTTACAGGACGGTGAAAACAGTGAGTTTGTGTTAGACGCGAATCGAGCTCTGATTCATGCTCTAGGCTGGGAGCGCAAGCTTATTGCTTTTTCAAACACGGTCTACACCACTCAGGTGCCGAGGTACAGGACGGTGAAAATAGTGAGTTTGTGTTAGACGCGAATCGTGCTCTGATTCATGCTCTAGGCGGGGAGCTCAAGCTTATTGCTTTTTCAAACACGGTCTACACCTCTCAGGTGCCGAGTTACAGGACGGTGAAAACAGTGAGTTTGTGTTAGACGCGAATCGTGCTCTGATTCATGCTCTAGGCTTGGAGCGCAAGCTTAATGCTTTTTCAAACACGGTCTACACCTCTCAGGTGCCGAGTTACAGGACGGTGAAAACAGTGTGTTTGTGTTAGACGCGAATCGTGCTCTGATTCATGCTCTAGGCTGGGAGCGCAGGCTTATTGCTTTTTCAAACACGGTCTACACCTTTCAGGTGCCGAGTTACAGGACGGTGAAAACAATGAGTTTGTGTTAGACGCGAATCGTGTTTTGATTCATGATCTAGGCTGGGAGCGCAAGCTTATTGCTTTTTCAAACACGGTCTACACCTCTCAGGTGCCGAGTTACAGGACGGTGAAAACAAAGAGTTTGTGTTAGACGCGAATCGTGCTCTGATTCATGCTCTAGGCTGGGAGCGCAAGCTTATTGCTTTTTCAAACACGGTCTACACCTCTCAGGTGCCGAGTTACAGGACGGTGAAAACAGTGAGTTTGTGTTAGACGCGAATCGTGCTATGATTCATGCTCTAGGCTGGGAGCGCAAGCTTATTGCTTTTTCAAACACGGTCTACACCTCTCAGGTGCCGAGTTACAGGACGGTGAAAACAGTGAGTTTGTGTTAGATGCGAATCGTGCTCTGATTCATGCTCTAGGCTGGGAGCGCAAGCTTATTGCTTTTTCAAACACGGTCTACACCTCTCAGGTGCCGAGTTACAGGACGGTAAAAACAGTGAGTTTGTGTTAGACGAGAATCGTGCTCTGATTCAAGTTCTAGGCTGGGAGCGCAAGCTTATTGCTTTTTCAAACACGGTCTACACCTCTCAAGTGCCGAGTTACAGGACGGTGAAAACAGTGAGTTTGTGTTAGACGCGAATCGTGCTCTGATTCATGCTCTAGGCTGGGAGCTCAAGCTTATTGCTTTTTCAAACACGGTCTACACCTCTCAGGTGCCGAGGTACAGGACGGTGAAAACAGTGAGTTTGTGTTAGACGCGAATCGTGCTCTGATTCATGCTCTAGGCGGGGAGCTCAAGCTTATTGCTTTTTCAAACACGGTCTACACCTCTCAGGTGCCGAGTTACAGGACGGTGAAAACAGTGAGTTTGTGTTAGACGCGAATCGTGCTCTAATTCATGCTCTAGGCTGGGAGCGCAAGCTTAATGCTTTTTCAAACACGGTCTACACCTCTCAGGTGCCGAGTTACAGGACGGTGAAAACAGTGAGTTTGTGTTAGACGCGAATCGTGCTCTGATTCATGCTCTAGGCTGGGAGCGCAAGTTTATTGCTTTTTCAAACACGGTCTACACCTCTCAGGTGCCGAGTTACAGGACGGTAAAAACAATGAGTTTGTGTTAGACGCGAATCGTGCTCTGATTCATGCTCTAGGCTGGGAGCGCAAGCTTATTGCTTTTTCAAACACGGTCTACACCTCTCAGGTGCCGAGTTACAGGACGGTGAAAACAGTGAGTTTGTGTTAGACGCGAATCGTGCTCTGATTCATGCTCTAGGCTGGGAGCGCAAGCTTATTGCTTTTTCAAACACGGTCTACACCTCTCAGGTGCCGAGTTACAGGACGGTGAAAACAGTGAGTTTGTGTTAGACGCGAATCGTGCTCTGATTCATGCTCTAGGCTGGGAGCGCAAGCTTATTGCTTTTTCAAACACGGTCTACACCTCTCAGGTGCCGAGTTACAGGACGGTAAAAACAGTGAGTTTGTGTTAGACGCGAATCGTGCTCTGATTCAAGTTCTAGGCTGGGAGCGCAAGCTTATTGCTTTTTCAAACACGGTCTACACCTCTCAAGTGCCGAGTTACAGGACGGTGAAAACAGTGAGTTTGTGTTGGACGCGAATCGTGCTCTGATTCATGCTCTAGGCTGGGAGCTCAAGCTTATTGCTTTTTCAAACACGGTCTACACCTCTCAGGTGCCGAGGTACAGGACGGTGAAAACAGTGAGTTTGTGTTAGACGCGAATCGTGCTCTGATTCATGCTCTAGGCGGGGAGCTCAAGCTTATTGCTTTTTCAAACACGGTCTACACCTCTCAGGTGCCGAGTTACAGGACGGTGAAAACAGTGAGTTTGTGTTAGACGCGAATCGTGCTCTAATTCATGCTCTAGGCTGGGAGCGCAAGCTTAATGCTTTTTCAAACACGGTCTACACCTCTCAGGTGCCGAGTTACAGGACGGTGAAAACAGTGAGTTTGTGTTAGACGCGAATCGTGCTCTGATTCATGCTCTAGGCTGGGAGCGCAAGCTTATTGCTTTTTCAAACACGGTCTACACCTCTCAGGTGCCGAGTTACAGGACGGTGAAAACAATGAGTTTGTGTTAGACGCGAATCGTGCTCTGATTCATGCTCTAGGCTGGGAGCGCAAGCTTATTGCTTTTTCAAACACGGTCTACACCTCTCAGGTGCCGAGTTACAGGACGGTGAAAACAGTGAGTTTGTGTTAGACGCGAATCGTGCTATGATTCATGCTCTAGGCTGGGAGCGCAAGCTTATTGGTTTTTCAAACACGGTCTACACCTCTCAGGTGCCGAGTTACAGGACGGTGAAAACAGTGAGTTTGTGTTAGACGCGAATCGTGCTCTGATTCATGCTCTAGGCTGGGAGCGCAAGCTTATTGCTTTTTCAAACACGGTCTACATCTCTCAGGTGCCGAGTTACAGGACGGTGAAAACAGTGAGTTTGTGTTAGACCCGAATCGTGCTCTGATTCATGCTCTAGGCTGGGAGCGCAAGCTTATTGCTTTTTCAAACACGGTCTACACCTCTCAGGTGCCGAGTTACAGGACGGTGAAAACACTGAGTTTGTGTTAGACGCAAATCGTGCTCTGATTCATGCTCTAGGCTGGGAGTGCAAGCTTATTGCTTTTTCAAACACGGTCTACACCTCTCAGGTGCCGAGTTACAGGACGGTGAAAACACTGAGTTTGTGTTAGACGCAAATCGTGCTCTGATTCATGTTCTAGGCTGGGAGCGCAAGCTTATTGCTTTTTCAAACACGGTCTACACCTCTCAAGTGCCGAGTTACAGGATGGTGAAAACAGTGAGTTTGTGTTAGACGCGAATCGTGCTCTGATTCATGCTCTAGGCTGGGAGCGCAAGCTTATTGCTTTTTCAAACACGGTCTACACCTCTCAGGTGCCGAGTTACAGGACGGTGAAAACAGTGAGTTTGTGTTAGACGCGAATCGTGCTCTGATTCATGCTCTAGGCTGGGAGCGCAAGCTTATTGCTTTTTCAAACACGGTCTACACCACTCAGGTGCCGAGTTACAGGACGGTGAAAACAGTGAGTTTGTGTTAGACGCGAATCGTGCTCTGATTCATGCTCTAGGCTGGGAGCGCAAGCTTATTGCTTTTTCAAACACGGTCTACACCTCTCAGGTGCCGAGTTACAGGACGGTGAAAACACTGAGTTTGTGTTAGACGCAAATCGTGCTCTGATTCATGCTCTAGGCTGGGAGCGCAAGCTTATTGCTTTTTCAAACACGGTCTACACCTCTCAGGTGCCGAGTTACAGGACGGTGAAAACAGTGAGTTTGTGTTAGACGCGAATCGTGCTCTGATTCATGCTCTAGGCTGGGAGCGCAGGCTTATTGCTTTTTCAAACACGGTCTACACCTTTCAGGTGCCGAGTTACAGGACGGTGAAAACAAAGAGTTTGTGTTAGACGCGAATCGTGCTCTGATTCATGCTCTAGGCTGGGAGCGCAAGCTTATTGCTTTTTCAAACACGGTCTACACCTCTCAGGTGCCAAGTTACAGGACGGTGAAAACAGTGAGTTTGTGTTAGACGCGAATCGTGCTCTGATTCATGCTCTAGGCTGGGAGCGCAAGCTTATTGCTTTTTCAAACACGGTCTACACCTCTCTGGTGCCGAGTTACAGGACGGTGAAAACAGTGAGTTTGTGTTAGACGCGAATCGTGCTCTGATTCATGCTCTAGGCTGGGAGCGCAAGCTTATTGCTTTTTCAAACACGGTCTACACCTCTCAGGTGCCGAGTTACAGGACGGTAAAAACAGTGAGTTTGTGTTAGACGCGAATCGTGCTCTGATTCAAGTTCTAGGCTGGGAGCGCAAGCTTATTGCTTTTTCAAACACGGTCTACACCTCTCAAGTGCCGAGTTACAGGACGGTGAAAACAGTGAGTTTGTGTTAGACGCGAATCGTGCTCTGATTCATGCTCTAGGCTGGGAGCTCAAGCTTATTGCTTTTTCAAACACGGTCTACACCTCTCAGGTGCCGAGGTACAGGACGGTGAAAACAGTGAGTTTGTGTTAGACGCGAATCGTGCTCTGATTCATGCTCTAGGCGGGGAGCTCAAGCTTATTGCTTTTTCAAACACGGTCTACACCTCTCAGGTGCCGAGTTACAGGACGGTGAAAACAGTGAGTTTGTGTTAGACGCGAATCGTGCTCTAATTCATGCTCTAGGCTGAGAGCGCAAGCTTAATGCTTTTTCAAACACGGTCTACACCTCTCAGGTGCCGAGTTACAGGACGGTGAAAACAGTGAGTTTGTGTTAGACGCGAATCGTGCTCTGATTCATGCTCTAGGCTGGGAGCGCAAGCTTATTGCTTTTTCAAACACGGTCTACACCTCTCAGGTGCCGAGTTACAGGACGGTGAAAACAATGAGTTTGTGTTAGACGCGAATCGTGCTCTGATTCATGCTCTAGGCTGGGAGCGCAAGCTTATTGCTTTTTCAAACACGGTCTACACCTCTCAGGTGCCGAGTTACAGGACGGTAAAAACAATGAGTTTGTGTTAGACGCGAATCGTGCTCTGATTCATGCTCTAGGCTGGGAGCGCAAGCTTATTGCTTTTTCAAACACGGTCTACACCTCTCAGGTGCCGAGTTACAGGACGGTGAAAACAGTGAGTTTGTGTTAGACGCGAATCGTGCTATGATTCATGCTCTAGGCTGGGAGCGCAAGCTTATTGGTTTTTCAAACACGGTCTACACCTCTCAGGTGCCGAGTTACAGGACGGTGAAAACAGTGAGTTTGTGTTAGACGCGAATCGTGCTCTGATTCATGCTCTAGGCAGGGAGCGCAAGCTTATTGCTTTTTCAAACACGGTCTACACCTCTCAAGTGCCGAGTTACAGGACGGTGAAAACAGTGAGTTTGTGTTAGACGCGAATCGAGCTCTGATTCATGCTCTAGGCTGGGAGCACAAGCTTATTGCTTTTTCAAACACGGTCTACATCTCTCAGGTGCCGAGTTACAGGACGGTGAAAACAGTGAGTTTGTGTTAGACCCGAATAGTGCTCTGATTCATGCTCTAGGCTGGGAGCGCAAGCTTATTGCTTTTTCAAACACGGTCTACACCTCTCAGGTGCCGAGTTACAGGACGGTGAAAACACTGAGTTTGTGTTAGACGCAAATCGTGCTCTGATTCATGCTCTAGGCTGGGAGCGCAAGCTTATTGCTTTTTCAAACACGGTCTACACCTCTCAGGTGCCGAGTTACAGGACGGTAAAAACAGTGAGTTTGTGTTAGACGCGAATCGTGCTCTGATTCATGTTCTAGGCTGGGAGCGCAAGCTTATTGCTTTTTCAAACACGGTCTACACCTCTCAAGTGCCGAGTTACAGGACGGTGAAAACACTGAGTTTGTGTTAGACGCGAATCGTGCTCTTATTCATGCTCTAGGCTGGGAGCTCAAGCTTATTGCTTTTTCAAACACGGTCTACACCTCTCAGGTGCCGAGGTACAGGACGGTGAAAACAGTGAGTTTGTGTTAGACGCGAATCGTGCTCTGATTCATGCTCTAGGCGGGGAGCTCAAGCTTATTGCTTTTTCAAACACGGTCTACATCTCTCAGGTGCCGAGTTACAGGACGGTGAAAACAGTGAGTTTGTGTTAGACCCGAATCGTGCTCTGATTCATGCTCTAGGCTGGGAGCGCAAGCTTATTGCTTTTTCAAACACGGTCTACACCTCTCAGGTGCCGAGCTACAGGACGGTGAAAACACTGAGTTTGTGTTAGACGCAAATCGTGCTCTGATTCATGTTCTAGGCTGGGAGCGCAAGCTTATTGCTTTTTCAAACACGGTCTACACCTCTCAAGTGCCGAGTTACAGGATGGTGAAAACAGTGAGTTTGTGTTAGACGCGAATCGTGCTCTGATTCATGCTCTAGGCTGGGAGCGCAAGCTTATTGCTTTTTCAAACACGGTCTACACCTCTCAGGTGCCGAGTTACAGGACGGTGAAAACAGTGAGTTTGTGTTAGACGCGAATCGTGCTCTGATTCATGCTCTAGGCTGGGAGCGCAAGCTTATTGCTTTTTCAAACACGGTCTACACCACTCAGGTGCCGAGTTACAGGACGGTGAAAACAGTGAGTTTGTGTTAGATGCGAATCGTGCTCTGATTCATGCTCTAGGCTGGGAGCGCAAGCTTATTGCTTTTTCAAACACGGTCTACACCTCTCAGGTGCCGAGTTACAGGACGGTGAAAACACTGAGTTTGTGTTAGACGCAAATCGTGCTCTGATTCATGCTCTAGGCTGGGAGCGCAAGCTTATTGCTTTTTCAAACACGGTCTACACCTCTCAGGTGCCGAGTTACAGGACGGTGAAAACAGTGAGTTTGTGTTAGACGCTAATCGAGCTCTGATTCATGCTCTAGGCTGGGAGCGCAAGCTTATTGCTTTTTCAAACACGGTCTACATCTCTCAGGTGCCGAGTTACAGGACGGTGAAAACAGTGAGTTTGTGTTAGACCCGAATCGTGCTCTGATTCATGCTCTAGGCTGGGAGCGCAAGCTTATTGCTTTTTCAAACACGGTCTACACCTCTCAGGTGCCGAGTTACAGGACGGTGAAAACACTGAGTTTGTGTTAGACGCAAATCGTGCTCTGATTCATGTTCTAGGCTGGGAGCGCAAGCTTATTGCTTTTTCAAACACGGTCTACACCTCTCAAGTGCCGAGTTACAGGATGGTGAAAACAGTGAGTTTGTGTTAGACGCGAATCGTGCTCTGATTCATGCTCTAGGCTGGGAGCGCAAGCTTATTGCTTTTTCAAACACGGTCTACACCTCTCAGGTGCCGAGTTACAGGACGGTGAAAACAGTGAGTTTGTGTTAGACGCGAATCGTGCTCTGATTCATGCTCTAGGCTGGGAGCGCAAGCTTATTGCTTTTTCAAACACGGTCTACACCACTCAGGTGCCGAGTTACAGGACGGTGAAAACAGTGAGTTTGTGTTAGACGCGAATCGTGCTCTGATTCATGCTCTAGGCTGGGAGCGCAAGCTTATTGCTTTTTCAAACACGGTCTACACCTCTCAGGTGCCGAGTTACAGGACGGTGAAAACACTGAGTTTGTGTTAGACGCAAATCGTGCTCTGATTCATGCTCTAGGCTGGGAGCGCAAGCTTATTGCTTTTTCAAACACGGTCTACACCTCTCAGGTGCCGAGTTACAGGACGGTAAAAACAGTGAGTTTGTGTTAGACGCGAATCGTGCTCTGATTCATGTTCTAGGCTGGGAGCGCAAGCTTATTGCTTTTTCAAACACGGTCTACACCTCTCAAGTGCCGAGTTACAGGACGGTGAAAACAGTGAGTTTGTGTTAGACGCGAATCGTGCTCTGATTCATGCTCTAGGCTGGGAGCTCAAGCTTATTGCTTTTTCAAACACGGTCTACACCTCTCAGGTGCAGAGGTACAGGACGGTGAAAACAGTGAGTTTGTGTTAGACGCGAATCGTGCTCTGATTCATGCTCTAGGCGGGGAGCTCAAGCTTATTGCTTTTTCAAACACGGTCTACACCTCTCAGGTGCCGAGTTACAGGACGGTGAAAACAATGAGTTTGTGTTAGACGCGAATCGTGCTCTGATTCATGCTCTAGGCTGGGAGCGCAAGCTTATTGCTTTTTCAAACACGGTCTACACCTCTCAGGTGCCGAGTTACAGGACGGTGAAAACAGTGAGTTTGTGTTAGACGCGAATCGTGCTCTGATTCATGCTCTAGGCTGGGAGCGCAAGTTTATTGCTTTTTCAAACACGGTCTACACCTCTCAGGTGCCGAGTTACAGGACGGTAAAAACAGTGAGTTTGTGTTAGACGCGAATCGTGCTCTGATTCATGTTCTAGGCTGGGAGCGCAAGCTTATTGCTTTTTCAAACACGGTCTACACCTCTCAAGTGCCGAGTTACAGGACGGTGAAAACAGTGAGTTTGTGTTAGACGCGAATCGTGCTCTGATTCATGCTCTAGGCTGGGAGCTCAAGCTTATTGCTTTTTCAAACACGGTCTACACCTCTCAGGTGCAGAGGTACAGGACGGTGAAAACAGTGAGTTTGTGTTAGACGCGAATCGTGCTCTGATTCATGCTCTAGGCGGGGAGCTCAAGCTTATTGCTTTTTCAAACACGGTCTACACCTCTCAGGTGCCGAGTTACAGGACGGTGAAAACAATGAGTTTGTGTTAGACGCGAATCGTGCTCTGATTCATGCTCTAGGCTGGGAGCGCAAGCTTATTGCTTTTTCAAACACGGTCTACACCTCTCAGGTGCCGAGTTACAGGACGGTGAAAACAGTGAGTTTGTGTTAGACGCGAATCGTGCTCTGATTCATGCTCTAGGCTGGGAGCGCAAGTTTATTGCTTTTTCAAACACGGTCTACACCTCTCAGGTGCCGAGTTACAGGACGGTAAAAACAATGAGTTTGTGTTAGACGCGAATCGTGCTCTGATTCATGCTCTAGGCTGGGAGCGCAAGCTTATTGCTTTTTCAAACACGGTCTACACCTCTCAGGTGCCGAGTTACAGGACGGTGAAAACAGTGAGTTTGTGTTAGACGCGAATCGTGCTATGATTCATGCTCTAGGCTGGGAGCGCAAGCTTATTGCTTTTTCAAACACGGTCTACACCTCTCAAGTGCCGCGTTACAGGACGGTGAAAACAGTGAGTTTGTGTTAGACGCGAATCGTGCTCTGATTCATGCTCTAGGCAGGGAGCGCAAGCTTATTGCTTTTTCAAACACGGTCTACACCTCTCAAGTGCCGAGTTACAGGACGGTGAAAACAGTGAGTTTGTGTTAGACGCGAATCGTGCTCTGATTCATGCTCTAGGCTGGGAGCGCAAGCTTATTGCTTTTTCAAACACGGTCTACACCACTCAGGTGCCGAGTTACAGGACGGTGAAAACAGTGAGTTTGTGTTAGACGCGAATCGTGCTCTGATTCATGCTCTAGGCTGGGAGCGCAAGCTTATTGCTTTTTCAAACACGGTCTACACCTCTCAGGTGCCGAGTTACAGGACGGTGAAAACACTGAGTTTGTGTTAGACGCGAATCGTGCTCTGATTCATGCTCTAGGCTGGGAGCGCAGGCTTATTGCTTTTTCAAACACGGTCTACACCTCTCAGGTGCCGAGTTACAGGACGGTGAAAACAGTGAGTTTGTGTTAGACGCGAATCGTGCTCTGATTCATGCTCTAGGCTTGGAGCGCAAGCTTAATGCTTTTTCAAACACGGTCTACACCTCTCAGGTGCCGAGTTACAGGACGGTGAAAACAGTGAGTTTGTGTTAGACGCGAATCGTGCTCTGATTCATGCTCTAGGCTGGGAGCGCAGGCTTATTGCTTTTTCAAACACGGTCTACACCTTTCAGGTGCCGAGTTACAGGACGGTGAAAACACTGAGTTTGTGTTAGACGCAAATCGTGCTCTGATTCATGCTCTAGGCTGGGAGCGCAAGCTTATTGCTTTTTCAAACACGGTCTACACCTCTCAGGTGCCGAGTTACAGGACGGTGAAAACAGTGAGTTTGTGTTAGACGCGAATCGTGCTCTGATTCATGCTCTAGGCTGGGAGCGCAGGCTTATTGCTTTTTCAAACACGGTCTACACCTTTCAGGTGCCGAGTTACAGGACGGTGAAAACACTGAGTTTGTGTTAGACGCAAATCGTGCTCTGATTCATGCTCTAGGCTGGGAGCGCAAGCTTATTGCTTTTTCAAACACGGTCTACACCTCTCAGGTGCCGAGTTACAGGACGGTGAAAACAGTGAGTTTGTGTTAGACGCGAATCGTGCTCTGATTCATGCTCTAGGCTGGGAGCGCAGGCTTATTGCTTTTTCAAACACGGTCTACACCTTTCAGGTGCCGAGTTACAGGACGGTGAAAACAATGAGTTTGTGTTAGACGCGAATCGTGCTCTGATTCATGATCTAGGCTGGGAGCGCAAGCTTATTGCTTTTTCAAACACGGTCTACACCTCTCAGGTGCCGAGTTACAGGACGGTGAAAACAAAGAGTTTGTGTTAGACGCGAATCGTGCTCTGATTCATGCTCTAGGCTGGGAGCGCAAGCTTATTGCTTTTTCAAACACGGTCTACACCTCTCAGGTGCCGAGTTACAGGACGGTGAAAACAGTGAGTTTGTGTTAGACGCGAATCGTGCTCTGATTCATGCTCTAGGCTGGGAGCGCAAGCTTATTGCTTTTTCAAACACGGTCTACACCTCTCAGGTGCCGAGTTACAGGACGGTGAAAACAGTGAGTTTGTGTTAGACGCGAATCGTGCTCTGATTCATGCTCTAGGCTGGGAGCGCAAGCTTATTGCTTTTTCAAACACGGTCTACACCTCTCAGGTGCCGAGTTACAGGACGGTAAAAACAGTGAGTTTGTGTTAGACGCGAATCGTGCTCTGATTCAAGTTCTAGGCTGGGAGCGCAAGCTTATTGCTTTTTCAAACACGGTCTACACCTCTCAAGTGCCGAGTTACAGGACGGTGAAAACAGTGAGTTTGTGTTAGACGCGAATCGTGCTCTGATTCATGCTCTAGGCTGGGAGCTCAAGCTTATTGCTTTTTCAAACACGGTCTACACCTCTCAGGTGCCGAGGTACAGGACGGTGAAAACAGTGAGTTTGTGTTAGACGCGAATCGTGCTCTGATTCATGCTCTAGGCGGGGAGCTCAAGCTTATTGCTTTTTCAAACACGGTCTACACCTCTCAGGTGCCGAGTTACAGGACGGTGAAAACAGTGAGTTTGTGTTAGACGCGAATCGTGCTCTAATTCATGCTCTAGGCTGAGAGCGCAAGCTTAATGCTTTTTCAAACACGGTCTACACCTCTCAGGTGCCGAGTTACAGGACGGTGAAAACAGTGAGTTTGTGTTAGACGCGAATCGTGCTCTGATTCATGCTCTAGGCTGGGAGCGCAAGCTTATTGCTTTTTCAAACACGGTCTACACCTCTCAGGTGCCGAGTTACAGGACGGTGAAAACAATGAGTTTGTGTTAGACGCGAATCGTGCTCTGATTCATGCTCTAGGCTGGGAGCGCAAGCTTATTGCTTTTTCAAACACGGTCTACACCTCTCAGGTGCCGAGTTACAGGACGGTGAAAACAGTGAGTTTGTGTTAGACGCGAATCGTGCTCTGATTCATGCTCTAGGCTGGGAGCGCAAGCTTATTGCTTTTTCAAACACGGTCTACACCTCTCAGGTGCCGAGTTACAGGACGGTGAAAACAATGAGTTTGTGTTAGACGCGAATCGTGCTATGATTCATGCTCTAGGCTGGGAGCGCAAGCTTATTGGTTTTTCAAACACGGTCTACACCTCTCAGGTGCCGAGTTACAGGACGGTGAAAACAGTGAGTTTGTGTTAGACGCGAATCGTGCTCTGATTCATGCTCTAGGCAGGGAGCGCAAGCTTATTGCTTTTTCAAACACGGTCTACACCTCTCAAGTGCCGAGTTACAGGACGGTGAAAACAGTGAGTTTGTGTTAGACGCGAATCGTGCTCTGATTCATGCTCTAGGCTGGGAGCACAAGCTTATTGCTTTTTCAAACACGGTCTACACCTCTCAAGTGCCGAGTTACAGGACGGTGAAAACAGTGAGTTTGTGTTAGACGCGAATCGAGCTCTGATTCATGCTCTAGGCTGGGAGCGCAAGCTTATTGCTTTTTCAAACACGGTCTACATCTCTCAGGTGCCGAGTTACAGGACGGTGAAAACAGTGAGTTTGTGTTAGACCCGAATCGTGCTCTGATTCATGCTCTAGGCTGGGAGCGCAAGCTTATTGCTTTTTCAAACACGGTCTACACCTCTCAGGTGCCGAGTTACAGGACGGTGAAAACACTGAGTTTGTGTTAGACGCAAATCGTGCTCTGATTCATGCTCTAGGCTGGGAGCGCAAGCTTATTGCTTTTTCAAACACGGTCTACACCTCTCAGGTGCCGAGTTACAGGACGGTAAAAACAGTGAGTTTGTGTTAGACGCGAATCGTGCTCTGATTCATGTTCTAGGCTGGGAGCGCAAGCTTATTGCTTTTTCAAACACGGTCTACACCTCTCAAGTGCCGAGTTACAGGACGGTGAAAACACTGAGTTTGTGTTAGACGCGAATCGTGCTCTGATTCATGCTCTAGGCTGGGAGCTCAAGCTTATTGCTTTTTCAAACACGGTCTACACCTCTCAGGTGCCGAGGTACAGGACGGTGAAAACAGTGAGTTTGTGTTAGACGCGAATCGTGCTCTGATTCATGCTCTAGGCGGGGAGCTCAAGCTTATTGCTTTTTCAAACACGGTCTACACCTCTCAGGTGCCGAGTTACAGGACGGTGAAAACACTGAGTTTGTGTTAGACGCAAATCGTGCTCTGATTCATGCTCTAGGCTGGGAGCGCAAGCTTATTGCTTTTTCAAACACGGTCTACACCTCTCAGGTGCCGAGTTACAGGACGGTAAAAACAGTGAGTTTGTGTTAGACGCGAATCGTGCTCTGATTCATGTTCTAGGGTGGGAGCGCAAGCTTATTGCTTTTTCAAACACGGTCTACACCTCTCAAGTGCCGAGTTACAGGACGGTGAAAACACTGAGTTTGTGTTAGACGCGAATCGTGCTCTGATTCATGCTCTAGGCTGGGAGCTCAAGCTTATTGCTTTTTCAAACACGGTCTACACCTCTCAGGTGCCGAGGTACAGGACGGTGAAAACAGTGAGTTTGTGTTAGACGCGAATCGTGCTCTGATTCATGCTCTAGGCGGGGAGCTCAAGCTTATTGCTTTTTCAAACACGGTCTACACCTCTCAGGTGCCGAGTTACAGGACGGTGAAAACAGTGAGTTTGTGTTAGACGCGAATCGTGCTCTGATTCATGCTCTAGGCTGGGAGCGCAAGCTTAATGCTTTTTCAAACACGGTCTACACCTCTCAAGTGCCGAGTTACAGGACGGTGAAAACAGTGAGTTTGTGTTAGACGCGAATCGTGCTCTGATTCATGCTCTAGGCTGGGAGCGCAAGCTTATTGCTTTTTCAAACACGGTCTACACCTTTCAGGTGCCGAGTTACAGGACGGTGAAAACAATGAGTTTGTGTTAGACGCGAATCGTGCTCTGATTCATGATCTAGGCTGGGAGCGCAAGCTTATTGCTTTTTCAAACGGTCTACACCTCTCAGGTGCCGAGTTACAGGACGGTGAAAACAATGAGTTTGTGTTAGACGCGAATCGTGCTATGATTCATGCTCTAGGCTGGGAGCACAAGCTTATTGCTTTTTCAAACACGGTCTACACCTCTCAGGTGCCGAGTTACAGGACGGTGAAAACAGTGAGTTTGTGTTAGACGCGAATCGTGCTCTGATTCATGCTCTAGGCTGGGAGCGCAAGCTTATTGCTTTTTCAAACACGGTCTACACCTCTCAAGTGCCGAGTTACAGGACGGTGAAAACAGTGAGTTTGTGCTAGACGCGAATCGTGCTCTGATTCATGCTCTAGGCTGGGAGCACAAGCTTATTGCTTTTTCAAACACGGTCTACACCTCTCAAGTGCCGAGTTACAGGACGGTGAAAACAGTGAGTTTGTGTTAGACGCTAATCGAGCTCTGATTCATGCTCTAGGCTGGGAGCGCAAGCTTATTGCTTTTTCAAACACGGTCTACATCTCTCAGGTGCCGAGTTACAGGACGGTGAAAACAGTGAGTTTGTGTTAGACCCGAATCGTGCTCTGATTCATGCTCTAGGCTGGGAGCGCAAGCTTATTGCTTTTTCAAACACGGTCTACACCTCTCAGGTGCCGAGTTACAGGACGGTGAAAACACTGAGTTTGTGTTAGACGCAAATCGTGCTCTGATTCATGTTCTAGGCTGGGAGCGCAAGCTTATTGCTTTTTCAAACACGGTCTACACCTCTCAAGTGCCGAGTTACAGGATGGTGAAAACAGTGAGTTTGTGTTAGACGCGAATCGTGCTCTGATTCATGCTCTAGGCTGGGAGCGCAAGCTTATTGCTTTTTCAAACACGGTCTACACCTCTCAGGTGCCGAGTTACAGGACGGTGAAAACAGTGAGTTTGTGTTAGACGCGAATCGTGCTCTGATTCATGCTCTAGGCTGGGAGCGCAAGCTTATTGCTTTTTCAAACACGGTCTACACCACTCAGGTGCCGAGTTACAGGACGGTGAAAACAGTGAGTTTGTGTTAGACGCGAATCGTGCTCTGATTCATGCTCTAGGCTGGGAGCGCAAGCTTATTGCTTTTTCAAACACGGTCTACACCTCTCAGGTGCCGAGTTACAGGACGGTGAAAACACTGAGTTTGTGTTAGACGCAAATCGTGCTCTGATTCATGCTCTAGGCTGGGAGCGCAAGCTTATTGCTTTTTCAAACACGGTCTACACCTCTCAGGTGCCGAGTTACAGGACGGTAAAAACAGTGAGTTTGTGTTAGACGCGAATCGTGCTCTGATTCATGTTCTAGGCTGGGAGCGCAAGCTTATTGCTTTTTCAAACACGGTCTACACCTCTCAAGTGCCGAGTTACAGGACGGTGAAAACAGTGAGTTTGTGTTAGACGCGAATTGTGCTCTGATTCATGCTCTAGGCTCGGAGCGCAGGCTTATTGCTTTTTCAAACACGGTCTACACCTTTCAGGTGCCGAGTTACAGGACGGTGAAAACACTGAGTTTGTGTTAGACGCAAATCGTGCTCTGATTCATGCTCTAGGCTGGGAGCGCAAGCTTATTGCTTTTTCAAACACGGTCTACACCTCTCAGGTGCCGAGTTACAGGACGGTGAAAACAGTGAGTTTGTGTTAGACGCGAATCGTGCTCTGATTCATGCTCTAGGCTGGGAGCGCAGGCTTATTGCTTTTTCAAACACGGTCTACACCTTTCAGGTGCCGAGTTACAGGACGGTGAAAACACTGAGTTTGTGTTAGACGCAAATCGTGCTCTGATTCATGCTCTAGGCTGGGAGCGCAGGCTTATTGCTTTTTCAAACACGGTCTACACCTTTCAGGTGCCGAGTTACAGGACGGTGAAAACAATGAGTTTGTGTTAGACGCGAATCGTGCTCTGATTCATGATCTAGGCTGGGAGCGCAAGCTTATTGCTTTTTCAAACACGGTCTACACCTCTCAGGTGCCGAGTTACAGGACGGTGAAAACAGTGAGTTTGTGTTAGACGCGAATCGTGCTCTGATTCATGCTCTAGGCTGGGAGCGCAAGCTTATTGCTTTTTCAAACACGGTCTACACCTCTCAGGTGCCGAGTTACAGGACGGTGAAAACAGTGAGTTTGTGTTAGACGCGAATCGTGCTCTGATTCATGCTCTAGGCTGGGAGCGCAAGCTTATTGCTTTTTCAAACACGGTCTACACCTCTCAGGTGCCGAGTTACAGGACGGTAAAAACAGTGAGTTTGTGTTAGACGCGAATCGTGCTCTGATTCAAGTTCTAGGCTGGGAGCGCAAGCTTATTGCTTTTTCAAACACGGTCTACACCTCTCAAGTGCCGAGTTACAGGACGGTGAAAACAGTGAGTTTGTGTTAGACGCGAATCGTGCTCTGATTCATGCTCTAGGCTGGGAGCTCAAGCTTATTGCTTTTTCAAACACGGTCTACACCTCTCAGGTGCCGAGGTACAGGACGGTGAAAACAGTGAGTTTGTGTTAGACGCGAATCGTGCTCTGATTCATGCTCTAGGCGGGGAGCTCAAGCTTATTGCTTTTTCAAACACGGTCTACACCTCTCAGGTGCCGAGTTACAGGACGGTGAAAACAGTGAGTTTGTGTTAGACGCAAATCGTGCTCTAATTCATGCTCTAGGCTGAGAGCGCAAGCTTAATGCTTTTTCAAACACGGTCTACACCTCTCGGGTGCCGAGTTACAGGACGGTGAAAACAGTGAGTTTGTGTTAGACGCGAATCGTGCTCTGATTCATGCTCTAGGCTGGGAGCGCAAGCTTATTGCTTTTTCAAACACGGTCTACACCTCTCAGGTGCCGAGTTACAGGACGGTGAAAACAATGAGTTTGTGTTAGACGCGAATCGTGCTCTGATTCATGCTCTAGGCTGGGAGCGCAAGCTTATTGCTTTTTCAAACACGGTCTACACCTCTCAGGTGCCGAGTTACAGGACGGTGAAAACAGTGAGTTTGTGTTAGACGCGAATCGTGCTCTGATTCATGCTCTAGGCTGGGAGCGCAAGCTTATTGCTTTTTCAAACACGGTCTACACCTCTCAGGTGCCGAGTTACAGGACGGTGAAAACAATGAGTTTGTGTTAGACGCGAATCGTGCTATGATTCATGCTCTAGGCTGGGAGCGCAAGCTTATTGGTTTTTCAAACACGGTCTACACCTCTCAGGTGCCGAGTTACAGGACGGTGAAAACAGTGAGTTTGTGTTAGACGCGAATCGTGCTCTGATTCATGCTCTAGGCAGGGAGCGCAAGCTTATTGCTTTTTCAAACACGGTCTACACCTCTCAAGTGCCGAGTTACAGGACGGTGAAAACAGTGAGTTTGTGTTAGACGCGAATCGTGCTCTGATTCATGCTCTAGGCTGGGAGCACAAGCTTATTGCTTTTTCAAACACGGTCTACACCTCTCAAGTGCCGAGTTACAGGACGGTGAAAACAGTGAGTTTGTGTTAGACGCGAATCGAGCTCTGATTCATGCTCTAGGCTGGGAGCGCAAGCTTATTGCTTTTTCAAACACGGTCTACATCTCTCAGGTGCCGAGTTACAGGACGGTGAAAACAGTGAGTTTGTGTTAGACCCGAATCGTGCTCTGATTCATGCTCTAGGCTGGGAGCGCAAGCTTATTGCTTTTTCAAACACGGTCTACACCTCTCAGGTGCCGAGTTACAGGACGGTGAAAACACTGAGTTTGTGTTAGACCCGAATCGTGCTCTGATTCATGCTCTAGGCTGGGAGCGCAAGCTTATTGCTTTTTCAAACACGGTCTACACCTCTCAGGTGCCGAGTTACAGGACGGTAAAAACAGTGAGTTTGTGTTAGACGCGAATCGTGCTCTGATTCATGTTCTAGGCTGGGAGCGCAAGCTTATTGCTTTTTCAAACACGGTCTACACCTCTCAAGTGCCGAGTTACAGGACGGTGAAAACACTGAGTTTGTGTTAGACGCGAATCGTGCTCTGATTCATGCTCTAGGCTGGGAGCTCAAGCTTATTGCTTTTTCAAACACGGTCTACACCTCTCAGGTGCCGAGGTACAGGACGGTGAAAACAGTGAGTTTGTGTTAGACGCGAATCGTGCTCTGATTCATGCTCTAGGCGGGGAGCTCAAGCTTATTGCTTTTTCAAACACGGTCTACACCTCTCAGGTGCCGAGTTACAGGACGGTGAAAACACTGAGTTTGTGTTAGACGCAAATCGTGCTCTGATTCATGCTCTAGGCTGGGAGCGCAAGCTTATTGCTTTTTCAAACACGGTCTACACCTCTCAGGTGCCGAGTTACAGGACGGTAAAAACAGTGAGTTTGTGTTAGACGCGAATCGTGCTCTGATTCATGTTCTAGGCTGGGAGCGCAAGCTTATTGCTTTTTCAAACACGGTCTACACCTCTCAAGTGCCGAGTTACAGGACGGTGAAAACACTGAGTTTGTGTTAGACGCGAATCGTGCTCTGATTCATGCTCTAGGCTGGGAGCTCAAGCTTATTGCTTTTTCAAACACGGTCTACACCTCTCAGGTGCCGAGGTACAGGACGGTGAAAACAGTGAGTTTGTGTTAGACGCGAATCGTGCTCTGATTCATGCTCTAGGCGGGGAGCTCAAGCTTATTGCTTTTTCAAACACGGTCTACACCTCTCAGGTGCCGAGTTACAGGACGGTGAAAACAGTGAGTTTGTGTTAGACGCGAATCGTGCTCTGATTCATGCTCTAGGCTGGGAGCGCAAGCTTAATGCTTTTTCAAACACGGTCTACACCTCTCAAGTGCCGAGTTACAGGACGGTGAAAACAGTGAGTTTGTGTTAGACGCGAATCGTGCTCTGATTCATGCTCTAGGCTGGGAGCGCAAGCTTATTGCTTTTTCAAACACGGTCTACACCTTTCAGGTGCCGAGTTACAGGACGGTGAAAACAATGAGTTTGTGTTAGACGCGAATCGTGCTCTGATTCATGATCTAGGCTGGGAGCGCAAGCTTATTGCTTTTTCAAACGGTCTACACCTCTCAGGTGCCGAGTTACAGGACGGTGAAAACAATGAGTTTGTGTTAGACGCGAATCGTGCTCTGATTCATGCTCTAGACTGGGAGCGCAAGCTTATTGCTTTTTCAAACACGGTCTACACCTCTCAGGTGCCGAGTTACAGGACGGTGAAAACAGTGAGTTTGTGTTAGACGCGAATCGTGCTATGATTCATGCTCTAGGCTGGGAGCACAAGCTTATTGCTTTTTCAAACACGGTCTACACCTCTCAGGTGCCGAGTTACAGGACGGTGAAAACAGTGAGTTTGTGTTAGACGCGAATCGTGCTCTGATTCATGCTCTAGGCTGGGAGCGCAAGCTTATTGCTTTTTCAAACACGGTCTACACCTCTCAAGTGCCGAGTTACAGGACGGTGAAAACAGTGAGTTTGTGCTAGACGCGAATCGTGCTCTGATTCATGCTCTAGGCTGGGAGCACAAGCTTATTGCTTTTTCAAACACGGTCTACACCTCTCAAGTGCCGAGTTACAGGACGGTGAAAACAGTGAGTTTGTGTTAGACGCTAATCGAGCTCTGATTCATGCTCTAGGCTGGGAGCGCAAGCTTATTGCTTTTTCAAACACGGTCTACATCTCTCAGGTGCCGAGTTACAGGACGGTGAAAACAGTGAGTTTGTGTTAGACCCGAATCGTGCTCTGATTCATGCTCTAGGCTGGGAGCGCAAGCTTATTGCTTTTTCAAACACGGTCTACACCTCTCAGGTGCCGAGTTACAGGACGGTGAAAACACTGAGTTTGTGTTAGACGCAAATCGTGCTCTGATTCATGTTCTAGGCTGGGAGCGCAAGCTTATTGCTTTTTCAAACACGGTCTACACCTCTCAAGTGCCGAGTTACAGGATGGTGAAAACAGTGAGTTTGTGTTAGACGCGAATCGTGCTCTGATTCATGCTCTAGGCTGGGAGCGCAAGCTTATTGCTTTTTCAAACACGGTCTACACCTCTCAGGTGCCGAGTTACAGGACGGTGAAAACAGTGAGTTTGTGTTAGACGCGAATCGTGCTCTGATTCATGCTCTAGGCTGGGAGCGCAAGCTTATTGCTTTTTCAAACACGGTCTACACCACTCAGGTGCCGAGTTACAGGACGGTGAAAACAGTGAGTTTGTGTTAGACGCGAATCGTGCTCTGATTCATGCTCTAGGCTGGGAGCGCAAGCTTATTGCTTTTTCAAACACGGTCTACACCTCTCAGGTGCCGAGTTACAGGACGGTGAAAACACTGAGTTTGTGTTAGACGCAAATCGTGCTCTGATTCATGCTCTAGGCTGGGAGCGCAAGCTTATTGCTTTTTCAAACACGGTCTACACCTCTCAGGTGCCGAGTTACAGGACGGTAAAAACAGTGAGTTTGTGTTAGACGCGAATCGTGCTCTGATTCATGTTCTAGGCTGGGAGCGCAAGCTTATTGCTTTTTCAAACACGGTCTACACCTCTCAAGTGCCGAGTTACAGGACGGTGAAAACAGTGAGTTTGTGTTAGACGCGAATCGTGCTCTGATTCATGCTCTAGGCTGGGAGCTCAAGCTTATTGCTTTTTCAAACACGGTCTACACCTCTCAGGTGCAGAGGTACAGGACGGTGAAAACAGTGAGTTTGTGTTAGACGCGAATCGTGCTCTGATTCATGCTCTAGGCGGGGAGCTCAAGCTTATTGCTTTTTCAAACACGGTCTACACCTCTCAGGTGCCGAGTTACAGGACGGTGAAAACAATGAGTTTGTGTTAGACGCGAATCGTGCTCTGATTCATGCTCTAGGCTGGGAGCGCAAGCTTATTGCCTTTTCAAACACGGTCTACACCTCTCAGGTGCCGAGTTACAGGACGGTGAAAACAGTGAGTTTGTGTTAGACGCGAATCGTGCTCTGATTCATGCTCTAGGCTGGGAGCGCAAGTTTATTGCTTTTTCAAACACGGTCTACACCTCTCAGGTGCCGAGTTACAGGACGGTAAAAACAATGAGTTTGTGTTAGACGCGAATCGTGCTCTGATTCATGCTCTAGGCTGGGAGCGCAAGCTTATTGCTTTTTCAAACACGGTCTACACCTCTCAGGTGCCGAGTTACAGGACGGTGAAAACAGTGAGTTTGTGTTAGACGCGAATCGTGCTATGATTCATGCTCTAGGCTGGGAGCGCAAGCTTATTGCTTTTTCAAACACGGTCTACACCTCTCAAGTGCCGCGTTACAGGACGGTGAAAACAGTGAGTTTGTGTTAGACGCGAATCGTGCTCTGATTCATGCTCTAGGCAGGGAGCGCAAGCTTATTGCTTTTTCAAACACGGTCTACACCTCTCAAGTGCCGAGTTACAGGACGGTGAAAACAGTGAGTTTGTGTTAGACGCGAATCGTGCTCTGATTCATGCTCTAGGCTGGGAGCACAAGCTTATTGCTTTTTCAAACACGGTCTACACCTCTCAAGTGCCGAGTTACAGGACGGTGAAAACAGTGAGTTTGTGTTAGACGCGAATCGAGCTCTGATTCATGCTCTAGGCTGGGAGCGCAAGCTTATTGCTTTTTCAAACACGGTCTACACCACTCAGGTGCCGAGTTACAGGACGGTGAAAACAGTGAGTTTGTGTTAGACGCGAATCGTGCTCTGATTCATGCTCTAGGCTGGGAGCGCAAGCTTATTGCTTTTTCAAACACGGTCTACACCTCTCAGGTGCCGAGTTACAGGACGGTGAAAACACTGAGTTTGTGTTAGACGCAAATCGTGCTCTGATTCATGCTCTAGGCTGGGAGCGCAAGCTTATTGCTTTTTCAAACACGGTCTACACCTCTCAGGTGCCGAGTTACAGGACGGTAAAAACAGTGAGTTTGTGTTAGACGCGAATCGTGCTCTGATTCATGTTCTAGGCTGGGAGCGCAAGCTTATTGCTTTTTCAAACACGGTCTACACCTCTCAAGTGCCGAGTTACAGGACGGTGAAAACACTGAGCTTGTGTTAGACGCGAATCGTGCTCTGATTCATGCTCTAGGCTGGGAGCTCAAGCTTATTGCTTTTTCAAACATGGTCTACACCTCTCAGGTGCCGAGGTACGGGACGGTGAAAATAGTGAGTTTGTGTTAGACGCGAATCGTGCTCTGATTCATGCTCTAGGCGGGGAGCTCAAGCTTATTGCTTTTTCAAACACGGTCTACACCTCTCAGGTGCCGAGTTACAGGACGGTGAAAACAGTGAGTTTGTGTAAGACGCGAATCGTGCTCTGATTCATGCTCTAGGCTTGGAGCGCAAGCTTAATGCTTTTTCAAACACGGTCTACACCTCTCAAGTGCCGAGTTACAGGACGGTGAAAACAGTGAGTTTGTGTTAGACGCGAATCGTGCTCTGATTCATGCTCTAGGCTGGGAGCGCAGGCTTATTGCTTTTTCAAACACGGTCTACACCTTTCAGGTGCCGAGCTACAGGACGGTGAAAACAATGAGTTTGTGTTAGACGCGAATCGTGCTCTGATTCATGATCTAGGCTGGGAGCGCAAGCTTATTGCTTTTTCAAACACGGTCTACACCTCTCAGGTGCCGAGTTACAGGACGGTGAAAACAAAGAGTTTGTGTTAGACGCGAATCGTGCTCTGATTCATGCTCTAGGCTGGGAGCGCAAGCTTATTGCTTTTTCAAACACGGTCTACACCTCTCAGGTGCCGAGTTACAGGACGGTGAAAACAGTGAGTTTGTGTTAGACGCGAATCGTGCTATGATTCATGCTCTAGGCTGGGAGCGCAAGCTTATTGCTTTTTCAAACACGGTCTACACCTCTCAGGTGCCGAGTTACAGGACGGTGAAAACAGTGAGTTTGTGTTAGACGCGAATCGTGCTCTGATTCATGCTCTAGGCTGGGAACGCAAGCTTATTGCTTTTTCAAACACGGTCTACACCTCTCAGGTGCCGAGTTACAGGACGGTAAAAACAGTGAGTTTGTGTTAGACGCGAATCGTGCTCTGATTCAAGTTCTAGGCTGGGAGCGCAAGCTTATTGCTTTTTCAAACACGGTCTACACCTCTCAAGTGCCGAGTTACAGGACGGTGAAAACAGTGAGTTTGTGTTAGACGCGAATCGTGCTCTGATTCATGCTCTAGGCTGGGAGCTCAAGCTTATTGCTTTTTCAAACACGGTCTACACCTCTCAGGTGCCGAGGTACAGGACGGTGAAAACAGTGAGTTTGTGTTAGACGCGAATCGTGCTCTGATTCATGCTCTAGGCGGGGAGCTCAAGCTTATTGCTTTTTCAAACACGGTCTACACCTCTCAGGTGCCGAGTTACAGGACGGTGAAAACAGTGAGTTTGTGTTAGACGCGAATCGTGCTCTAATTCATGCTCTAGGCTGAGAGCGCAAGCTTAATGCTTTTTCAAACACGGTCTACACCTCTCAGGTGCCGAGTTACAGGACGGTGAAAACAGTGAGTTTGTGTTAGACGCGAATCGTGCTCTGATTCATGCTCTAGGCTGGGAGCGCAAGCTTATTGCTTTTTCAAACACGGTCTACACCTCTCAGGTGCCGAGTTACAGGACGGTGAAAACAATGAGTTTGTGTTAGACGCGAATCGTGCTCTGATTCATGCTCTAGGCTGGGAGCGCAAGCTTATTGCTTTTTCAAACACGGTCTACACCTCTCAGGTGCCGAGTTACAGGACGGTGAAAACAGTGAGTTTGTGTTAGACGCGAATCGTGCTCTGATTCATGCTCTAGGCTGGGAGCGCAAGCTTATTGCTTTTTCAAACACGGTCTACACCTCTCAGGTGCCGAGTTACAGGACGGTGAAAACAATGAGTTTGTGTTAGACGCGAATCGTGCTATGATTCATGCTCTAGGCTGGGAGCGCAAGCTTATTGGTTTTTCAAACACGGTCTACACCTCTCAGGTGCCGAGTTACAGGACGGTGAAAACAGTGAGTTTGTGTTAGACGCGAATCGTGCTCTGATTCATGCTCTAGGCAGGGAGCGCAAGCTTATTGCTTTTTCAAACACGGTCTACACCTCTCAAGTGCCGAGTTACAGGACGGTGAAAACAGTGAGTTTGTGTTAGACGCGAATCGTGCTCTGATTCATGCTCTAGGCTGGGAGCACAAGCTTATTGCTTTTTCAAACACGGTCTACACCTCTCAAGTGCCGAGTTACAGGACGGTGAAAACAGTGAGTTTGTGTTAGACGCGAATCGAGCTCTGATTCATGCTCTAGGCTGGGAGCGCAAGCTTATTGCTTTTTCAAACACGGTCTACATCTCTCAGGTGCCGAGTTACAGGACGGTGAAAACAGTGAGTTTGTGTTAGACCCGAATCGTGCTCTGATTCATGCTCTAGGCTGGGAGCGCAAGCTTATTGCTTTTTCAAACACGGTCTACACCTCTCAGGTGCCGAGTTACAGGACGGTGAAAACACTGAGTTTGTGTTAGACGCAAATCGTGCTCTGATTCATGCTCTAGGCTGGGAGCGCAAGCTTATTGCTTTTTCAAACACGGTCTACACCTCTCAGGTGCCGAGTTACAGGACGGTAAAAACAGTGAGTTTGTGTTAGACGCGAATCGTGCTCTGATTCATGTTCTAGGCTGGGAGCGCAAGCTTATTGCTTTTTCAAACACGGTCTACACCTCTCAAGTGCCGAGTTACAGGACGGTGAAAACACTGAGTTTGTGTTAGACGCGAATCGTGCTCTGATTCATGCTCTAGGCTGGGAGCTCAAGCTTATTGCTTTTTCAAACACGGTCTACACCTCTCAGGTGCCGAGGTACAGGACGGTGAAAACAGTGAGTTTGTGTTAGACGCGAATCGTGCTCTGATTCATGCTCTAGGCGGGGAGCTCAAGCTTATTGCTTTTTCAAACACGGTCTACACCTCTCAGGTGCCGAGTTACAGGACGGTGAAAACACTGAGTTTGTGTTAGACGCAAATCGTGCTCTGATTCATGCTCTAGGCTGGGAGCGCAAGCTTATTGCTTTTTCAAACACGGTCTACACCTCTCAGGTGCCGAGTTACAGGACGGTAAAAACAGTGAGTTTGTGTTAGACGCGAATCGTGCTCTGATTCATGTTCTAGGCTGGGAGCGCAAGCTTATTGCTTTTTCAAACACGGTCTACACCTCTCAAGTGCCGAGTTACAGGACGGTGAAAACACTGAGTTTGTGTTAGACGCGAATCGTGCTCTGATTCATGCTCTAGGCTGGGAGCTCAAGCTTATTGCTTTTTCAAACACGGTCTACACCTCTCAGGTGCCGAGGTACAGGACGGTGAAAACAGTGAGTTTGTGTTAGACGCGAATCGTGCTCTGATTCATGCTCTAGGCGGGGAGCTCAAGCTTATTGCTTTTTCAAACACGGTCTACACCTCTCAGGTGCCGAGTTACAGGACGGTGAAAACACTGAGTTTGTGTTAGACGCAAATCGTGCTCTGATTCATGCTCTAGGCTGGGAGCGCAAGCTTATTGCTTTTTCAAACACGGTCTACACCTCTCAGGTGCCGAGTTACAGGACGGTAAAAACAGTGAGTTTGTGTTAGACGCGAATCGTGCTCTGATTCATGTTCTAGGCTGGGAGCGCAAGCTTATTGCTTTTTCAAACACGGTCTACACCTCTCAAGTGCCGAGTTACAGGACGGTGAAAACACTGAGTTTGTGTTAGACGCGAATCGTGCTCTGATTCATGCTCTAGGCTGGGAGCTCAAGCTTATTGCTTTTTCAAACACGGTCTACACCTCTCAGGTGCCGAGGTACAGGACGGTGAAAACAGTGAGTTTGTGTTAGACGCGAATCGTGCTCTGATTCATGCTCTAGGCGGGGAGCTCAAGCTTATTGCTTTTTCAAACACGGTCTACACCTCTCAGGTGCCGAGTTACAGGACGGTGAAAACAGTGAGTTTGTGTTAGACGCGAATCGTGCTCTGATTCATGCTCTAGGCTGGGAGCGCAAGCTTAATGCTTTTTCAAACACGGTCTACACCTCTCAAGTGCCGAGTTACAGGACGGTGAAAACAGTGAGTTTGTGTTAGACGCGAATCGTGCTCTGATTCATGCTCTAGGCTGGGAGCGCAAGCTTATTGCTTTTTCAAACACGGTCTACACCTTTCAGGTGCCGAGTTACAGGACGGTGAAAACAATGAGTTTGTGTTAGACGCGAATCGTGCTCTGATTCATGATCTAGGCTGGGAGCGCAAGCTTATTGCTTTTTCAAACGGTCTACACCTCTCAGGTGCCGAGTTACAGGACGGTGAAAACAATGAGTTTGTGTTAGACGCGAATCGTGCTCTGATTCATGCTCTAGACTGGGAGCGCAAGCTTATTGCTTTTTCAAACACGGTCTACACCTCTCAGGTGCCGAGTTACAGGACGGTGAAAACAGTGAGTTTGTGTTAGACGCGAATCGTGCTATGATTCATGCTCTAGGCTGGGAGCACAAGCTTATTGCTTTTTCAAACACGGTCTACACCTCTCAGGTGCCGAGTTACAGGACGGTGAAAACAGTGAGTTTGTGTTAGACGCGAATCGTGCTCTGATTCATGCTCTAGGCTGGGAGCGCAAGCTTATTGCTTTTTCAAACACGGTCTACACCTCTCAAGTGCCGAGTTACAGGACGGTGAAAACAGTGAGTTTGTGCTAGACGCGAATCGTGCTCTGATTCATGCTCTAGGCTGGGAGCACAAGCTTATTGCTTTTTCAAACACGGTCTACACCTCTCAAGTGCCGAGTTACAGGACGGTGAAAACAGTGAGTTTGTGTTAGACGCTAATCGAGCTCTGATTCATGCTCTAGGCTGGGAGCGCAAGCTTATTGCTTTTTCAAACACGGTCTACATCTCTCAGGTGCCGAGTTACAGGACGGTGAAAACAGTGAGTTTGTGTTAGACCCGAATCGTGCTCTGATTCATGCTCTAGGCTGGGAGCGCAAGCTTATTGCTTTTTCAAACACGGTCTACACCTCTCAGGTGCCGAGTTACAGGACGGTGAAAACACTGAGTTTGTGTTAGACGCAAATCGTGCTCTGATTCATGTTCTAGGCTGGGAGCGCAAGCTTATTGCTTTTTCAAACACGGTCTACACCTCTCAAGTGCCGAGTTACAGGATGGTGAAAACAGTGAGTTTGTGTTAGACGCGAATCGTGCTCTGATTCATGCTCTAGGCTGGGAGCGCAAGCTTATTGCTTTTTCAAACACGGTCTACACCTCTCAGGTGCCGAGTTACAGGACGGTGAAAACAGTGAGTTTGTGTTAGACGCGAATCGTGCTCTGATTCATGCTCTAGGCTGGGAGCGCAAGCTTATTGCTTTTTCAAACACGGTCTACACCACTCAGGTGCCGAGTTACAGGACGGTGAAAACAGTGAGTTTGTGTTAGACGCGAATCGTGCTCTGATTCATGCTCTAGGCTGGGAGCGCAAGCTTATTGCTTTTTCAAACACGGTCTACACCTCTCAGGTGCCGAGTTACAGGACGGTAAAAACAGTGAGTTTGTGTTAGACGCGAATCGTGCTCTGATTCATGTTCTAGGCTGGGAGCGCAAGCTTATTGCTTTTTCAAACACGGTCTACACCTCTCAAGTGCCGAGTTACAGGACGGTGAAAACAGTGAGTTTGTGTTAGACGCGAATCGTGCTCTGATTCATGCTCTAGGCTGGGAGCTCAAGCTTATTGCTTTTTCAAACACGGTCTACACCTCTCAGGTGCAGAGGTACAGGACGGTGAAAACAGTGAGTTTGTGTTAGACGCGAATCGTGCTCTGATTCATGCTCTAGGCGGGGAGCTCAAGCTTATTGCTTTTTCAAACACGGTCTACACCTCTCAGGTGCCGAGTTACAGGACGGTGAAAACAATGAGTTTGTGTTAGACGCGAATCGTGCTCTGATTCATGCTCTAGGCTGGGAGCGCAAGCTTATTGCCTTTTCAAACACGGTCTACACCTCTCAGGTGCCGAGTTACAGGACGGTGAAAACAGTGAGTTTGTGTTAGACGCGAATCGTGCTCTGATTCATGCTCTAGGCTGGGAGCGCAAGTTTATTGCTTTTTCAAACACGGTCTACACCTCTCAGGTGCCGAGTTACAGGACGGTAAAAACAATGAGTTTGTGTTAGACGCGAATCGTGCTCTGATTCATGCTCTAGGCTGGGAGCGCAAGCTTATTGCTTTTTCAAACACGGTCTACACCTCTCAGGTGCCGAGTTACAGGACGGTGAAAACAGTGAGTTTGTGTTAGACGCGAATCGTGCTATGATTCATGCTCTAGGCTGGGAGCGCAAGCTTATTGCTTTTTCAAACACGGTCTACACCTCTCAAGTGCCGCGTTACAGGACGGTGAAAACAGTGAGTTTGTGTTAGACGCGAATCGTGCTCTGATTCATGCTCTAGGCAGGGAGCGCAAGCTTATTGCTTTTTCAAACACGGTCTACACCTCTCAAGTGCCGAGTTACAGGACGGTGAAAACAGTGAGTTTGTGTTAGACGCGAATCGTGCTCTGATTCATGCTCTAGGCTGGGAGCACAAGCTTATTGCTTTTTCAAACACGGTCTACACCTCTCAAGTGCCGAGTTACAGGACGGTGAAAACAGTGAGTTTGTGTTAGACGCGAATCGAGCTCTGATTCATGCTCTAGGCTGGGAGCGCAAGCTTATTGCTTTTTCAAACACGGTCTACACCACTCAGGTGCCGAGTTACAGGACGGTGAAAACAGTGAGTTTGTGTTAGACGCGAATCGTGCTCTGATTCATGCTCTAGGCTGGGAGCGCAAGCTTATTGCTTTTTCAAACACGGTCTACACCTCTCAGGTGCCGAGTTACAGGACGGTGAAAACACTGAGTTTGTGTTAGACGCAAATCGTGCTCTGATTCATGCTCTAGGCTGGGAGCGCAAGCTTATTGCTTTTTCAAACACGGTCTACACCTCTCAGGTGCCGAGTTACAGGACGGTAAAAACAGTGAGTTTGTGTTAGACGCGAATCGTGCTCTGATTCATGTTCTAGGCTGGGAGCGCAAGCTTATTGCTTTTTCAAACACGGTCTACACCTCTCAAGTGCCGAGTTACAGGACGGTGAAAACACTGAGCTTGTGTTAGACGCGAATCGTGCTCTGATTCATGCTCTAGGCTGGGAGCTCAAGCTTATTGCTTTTTCAAACATGGTCTACACCTCTCAGGTGCCGAGGTACGGGACGGTGAAAATAGTGAGTTTGTGTTAGACGCGAATCGTGCTCTGATTCATGCTCTAGGCGGGGAGCTCAAGCTTATTGCTTTTTCAAACACGGTCTACACCTCTCAGGTGCCGAGTTACAGGACGGTGAAAACAGTGAGTTTGTGTAAGACGCGAATCGTGCTCTGATTCATGCTCTAGGCTTGGAGCGCAAGCTTAATGCTTTTTCAAACACGGTCTACACCTCTCAAGTGCCGAGTTACAGGACGGTGAAAACAGTGAGTTTGTGTTAGACGCGAATCGTGCTCTGATTCATGCTCTAGGCTGGGAGCGCAGGCTTATTGCTTTTTCAAACACGGTCTACACCTTTCAGGTGCCGAGCTACAGGACGGTGAAAACAATGAGTTTGTGTTAGACGCGAATCGTGCTCTGATTCATGATCTAGGCTGGGAGCGCAAGCTTATTGCTTTTTCAAACACGGTCTACACCTCTCAGGTGCCGAGTTACAGGACGGTGAAAACAAAGAGTTTGTGTTAGACGCGAATCGTGCTCTGATTCATGCTCTAGGCTGGGAGCGCAAGCTTATTGCTTTTTCAAACACGGTCTACACCTCTCAGGTGCCGAGTTACAGGACGGTGAAAACAGTGAGTTTGTGTTAGACGCGAATCGTGCTATGATTCATGCTCTAGGCTGGGAGCGCAAGCTTATTGCTTTTTCAAACACGGTCTACACCTCTCAGGTGCCGAGTTACAGGACGGTGAAAACAGTGAGTTTGTGTTAGACGCGAATCGTGCTCTGATTCATGCTCTAGGCTGGGAACGCAAGCTTATTGCTTTTTCAAACACGGTCTACACCTCTCAGGTGCCGAGTTACAGGACGGTAAAAACAGTGAGTTTGTGTTAGACGAGAATCGTGCTCTGATTCAAGTTCTAGGCTGGGAGCGCAAGCTTATTGCTTTTTCAAACACGGTCTACACCTCTCAAGTGCCGAGTTACAGGACGGTGAAAACAGTGAGTTTGTGTTAGACGCGAATCGTGCTCTGATTCATGCTCTAGGCTGGGAGCTCAAGCTTATTGCTTTTTCAAACACGGTCTACACCTCTCAGGTGCCGAGGTACAGGACGGTGAAAACAGTGAGTTTGTGTTAGACGCGAATCGTGCTCTGATTCATGCTCTAGGCGGGGAGCTCAAGCTTATTGCTTTTTCAAACACGGTCTACACCTCTCAGGTGCCGAGTTACAGGACGGTGAAAACAGTGAGTTTGTGTTAGACGCGAATCGTGCTCTAATTCATGCTCTAGGCTGGGAGCGCAAGCTTAATGCTTTTTCAAACACGGTCTACACCTCTCAGGTGCCGAGTTACAGGACGGTGAAAACAGTGAGTTTGTGTTAGACGCGAATCGTGCTCTGATTCATGCTCTAGGCTGGGAGCGCAAGCTTATTCCTTTTTCAAACACGGTCTACACCTCTCAGGTGCCGAGTTACAGGACGGTGAAAACAATGAGTTTGTGTTAGACGCGAATCGTGCTCTGATTCATGCTCTAGGCTGGGAGCGCAAGCTTATTGCTTTTTCAAACACGGTCTACACCTCTCAGGTGCCGAGTTACAGGACGGTGAAAACAGTGAGTTTGTGTTAGACGCGAATCGTGCTCTGATTCATGCTCTAGGCTGGGAGCGCAAGCTTATTGCTTTTTCAAACACGGTCTACACCTCTCAGGTGCCGAGTTACAGGACGGTAAAAACAATGAGTTTGTGTTAGACGCGAATCGTGCTCTGATTCATGCTCTAGGCTGGGAGCGCAAGCTTATTGCTTTTTCAAACACGGTCTACACCTCTCAGGTGCCGAGTTACAGGACGGTGAAAACAGTGAGTTTGTGTTAGACGCGAATCGTGCTATGATTCATGCTCTAGGGTGGGAACGCAAGCTTATTGCTTTTTCAAACACGGTCTACACCTCTCAGGTGCCGAGTTACAGGACGGTGAAAACAGTGAGTTTGTGTTAGACGCGAATCGTGCTCTGATTCATGCTCTAGGCAGGGAGCGCAAGCTTATTGCTTTTTCAAACACGGTCTACACCTCTCAAGTGCCGAGTTACAGGACGGTGAAAACAGTGAGTTTGTGTTAGACGCGAATCGTGCTCTGATTCATGCTCTAGGCTGGGAGCACAAGCTTATTGCTTTTTCAAACACGGTCTACACCTCTCAAGTGCCGAGTTACAGGACGGTGAAAACAGTGAGTTTGTGTTAGACGCGAATCGAGCTCTGATTCATGCTCTAGGCTGGGAGCGCAAGCTTATTGCTTTTTCAAACACGGTCTACACCTCTCAGGTGCCGAGTTACAGGACGGTAAAAACAGTGAGTTTGTGTTAGACGCGAATCGTGCTCTGATTCAAGTTCTAGGCTGGGAGCGCAAGCTTATTGCTTTTTCAAACACGGTCTACACCTCTCAAGTGCCGAGTTACAGGACGGTGAAAACAGTGAGTTTGTGTTAGACGCGAATCGTGCTCTGATTCATGCTCTAGGCTGGGAGCGCAAGCTTATTGCTTTTTCAAACACGGTCTACACCTCTCAGGTGCCGAGTTACAGGACGGTAAAAACAGTGAGTTTGTGTTAGACGCGAATCGTGCTCTGATTCATGTTCTAGGCTGGGAGCGCAAGCTTATTGCTTTTTCAAACACGGTCTACACCTCTCAAGTGCCGAGTTACAGGACGGTGAAAACAGTGAGTTTGTGTTAGACGCGAATCGTGCTCTGATTCATGCTCTAGGCTGGGAGCGCAAGCTTATTGCTTTTTCAAACACGGTCTACACCTCTCAGGTGCCGAGTTACAGGACGGTGAAAACAGTGAGTTTGTGTTAGACGCGAATCGTGCTCTAATTCATGCTCTAGGCTGGGAGCTCAAGCTTATTGCTTTTTCAAACACGGTCTACACCTCTCAGGTGCCGAGGTACAGGACGGTGAAAACAGTGAGTTTGTGTTAGACGCGAATCGTGCTCTGATTCATGCTCTAGACGGGGAGATCAAGCTTATTGCTTTTTCAAACACGGTCTACACCTCTCAGGTGCCGAGTTACAGGACGGTGAAAACAGTGAGTTTGTGTTAGACGCGAATCGTGCTCTGATTCATGCTCTAGGCTGGGAGCTCAAGCTTATTGCTTTTTCAAACACGGTCTACACCTCTCAGGTGCCGAGGTACAGGACGGTGAAAACAGTGAGTTTGTGTTAGACGCGAATCGTGCTCTAATTCATGCTCTAGGCTGGGAGCTCAAGCTTATTGCTTTTTCAAACACGGTCTACACCTCTCAGGTGCCGAGGTACAGGACGGTGAAAACAGTGAGTTTGTGTTAGACGCGAATCGTGCTCTGATTCATGCTCTAGACGGGGAGATCAAGCTTATTGCTTTTTCAAACACGGTCTACACCTCTCAGGTGCCGAGTTACAGGACGGTGAAAACAGTGAGTTTGTGTTAGACGCGAATCGTGCTCTGATTCATGCTCTAGACGGGGAGATCAAGCTTATTGCTTTTTCAAACACGGTCTACACCTCTCAGGTGCCGAGTTACAGGACGGTGAAAACAGTGAGTTTGTGTTAGACGCGAATCGTGCTCTGATTCATGCTCTAGGCTGGGAGCGCAAGCTTAATGCTTTTTTAAACACGGTCTACACCTCTCAGGTGCCGAGTTACAGGACGGTAAAAACAGTGAGTTTGTGTTAGACGCGAATCGTGCTCTGATTCATGCTCTAGACTGGGAGCGCAAGCTTATTGCTTTTTCAAACACGGTCTACACCTCTCAGGTGCCGAGTTACAGGACGGTGAAAACAATGAGTTTGTGTTAGACGCGAATCGTGCTCTGATTCATGCTCTAGGCTGGGAGCGCAAGCTTATTGCTTTTTCAAACACGGTCTACACCTCTCAGGTGCCGAGTTACAGGACGGTGAAAACAATGAGTTTGTGTTAGACGCGAATCGTGCTCTGATTCATGCTCTAGGCTGGTATCGCAAGCTTATTGCTTTTTCAAACACGTTCTACACCTCTCAGGTGCCGAGTTACAGGACGGTAAAAACAATGAGTTTGTGTTAGACGCGAATCGTGCTCTGATTCATGCTCTAGGCTGGGAGCGCAAGCTTATTGCTTTTTCAAACACGGTCTACACCTCTCAGGTGCCGAGTTACAGGACGGTGAAAACAGTGAGTTTGTGTTAGACGCGAATCGTGCTATGATTCATGCTCTAGGCTGGGAGTGCAAGCTTATTGCTTTTTCAAACACGGTCTACACCTCTCAGGTGCCGAGTTACAGGACGGTGAAAACAGTGAGTTTGTGTTAGACGCGAATCGTGCTCTGATTCATGCTCTAGGCTGGGAGCGCAAGCTTATTGCTTTTTCAAACACGGTCTACACCTCTCAGATGCCGAGTTACAGGACGGTGAAAACAGTGAGTTTGTGTTAGACGCGAATCGTGCTCTGATTCATGCTCTAGGCTGGGAGCGCAAGCTTATTGCTTTTTCAAACACGGTCTACACCTCTCAGGTGCCGAGTTACAGGACGGTGAAAACAGTGAGTTTGTGTTAGACGCGAATCGTGCTCTGAATCATGCTCTAGGCTGGGAGCTCAAGCTTATTGCTTTTTCAAACACGGTCTACACCTCTCAGGTGCCGAGGTACAGGACGGTGAAAACAGTGAGTTTGTGTTAGACGCGAATCGTGCTCTGATTCATGCTCTAGACGGGGAGATCAAGCTTATTGCTTTTTCAAACACGGTCTACACCTCTCAGGTGCCGAGTTACAGGACGGTGAAAACAGTGAGTTTGTGTTAGACGCGAATCGTGCTCTGATTCATGCTCTAGGCTGGGAGCGCAAGCTTATTGCTTTTTCAAACACGGTCTACACCTCTCAGGTGCCGAGTTACAGGACGGTGAAAACAGTGAGTTTGTGTTAGACGCGAATCGTGCTGGGATTGATGCTCTAGGCTGGGAGCGCAAGCGTAATGCTTTTTCAAACACGGTCTACACCTCTCAGGTGCCGAGTTACAGGACGGTGAAAACAGTGAGTTTGTGTTAGACGCGAATCGTGCTCTGATTCATGCTCTAGACGGGGAGATCAAGCTTATTGCTTTTTCAAACACGGTCTACACCTCTCAGGTGCCGAGTTACAGGACGGTGAAAACAGTGAGTTTGTGTTAGACGCGAATCGTGCTCTGATTCATGCTCTAGACGGGGAGATCAAGCTTATTGCTTTTTCAAACACGGTCTACACCTCTCAGGTGCCGAGTTACAGGACGGTGAAAACAGTGAGTTTGTGTTAGACGCGAATCGTGCTCTGATTCATGCTCTAGGCTGGGAGCGCAAGCTTAATGCTTTTTCAAACACGGTCTACACCTCTCAGGTGCCGAGTTACAGGACGGTAAAAACAGTGAGTTTGTGTTAGACGCGAATCGTGCTCTGATTCATGCTCTAGACTGGGAGCGCAAGCTTATTGCTTTTTCAAACACGGTCTACACCTCTCAGGTGCCGAGTTACAGGACGGTGAAAACAATGAGTTTGTGTTAGACGCGAATCGTGCTCTGATTCATGCTCTAGGCTGGGAGCGCAAGCTTATTGCTTTTTCAAACACGGTCTACACCTCTCAGGTGCCGAGTTACAGGACGGTGAAAACAATGAGTTTGTGTTAGACGCGAATCGTGCTCTGATTCATGCTCTAGGCTGGTATCGCAAGCTTATTGCTTTTTCAAACACGTTCTACACCTCTCAGGTGCCGAGTTACAGGACGGTAAAAACAATGAGTTTGTGTTAGACGCGAATCGTGCTCTGATTCATGCTCTAGGCTGGGAGCGCAAGCTTATTGCTTTTTCAAACACGGTCTACACCTCTCAGGTGCCGAGTTACAGGACGGTGAAAACAGTGAGTTTGTGTTAGACGCGAATCGTGCTATGATTCATGCTCTAGGCTGGGAGTGCAAGCTTATTGCTTTTTCAAACACGGTCTACACCTCTCAGGTGCCGAGTTACAGGACGGTGAAAACAGTGAGTTTGTGTTAGACGCGAATCGTGCTCTGATTCATGCTCTAGGCTGGGAGCGCAAGCTTATTGCTTTTTCAAACACGGTCTACACCTCTCAGATGCCGAGTTACAGGACGGTGAAAACAGTGAGTTTGTGTTAGACGCGAATCGTGCTCTGATTCATGCTCTAGGCTGGGAGCGCAAGCTTATTGCTTTTTCAAACACGGTCTACACCTCTCAGGTGCCGAGTTACAGGACGGTGAAAACAGTGAGTTTGTGTTAGACGCGAATCGTGCTCTGATTCATGCTCTAGGCTGGGAGCTCAAGCTTATTGCTTTTTCAAACACGGTCTACACCTCTCAGGTGCCGAGGTACAGGACGGTGAAAACAGTGAGTTTGTGTTAGACGCGAATCGTGCTCTGATTCATGCTCTAGACGGGGAGATCAAGCTTATTGCTTTTTCAAACACGGTCTACACCTCTCAGGTGCCGAGTTACAGGACGGTGAAAACAGTGAGTTTGTGTTAGACGCGAATCGTGCTCTGATTCATGCTCTAGGCTGGGAGCGCAAGCTTATTGCTTTTTCAAACACGGTCTACACCTCTCAGGTGCCGAGTTACAGGACGGTGAAAACAGTGAGTTTGTGTTAGACGCGAATCGTGCTCTGATTCATGCTCTAGGCTGGGAGCGCAAGCTTATTGCTTTTTCAAACACGGTCTACACCTCTCAGGTGCCGAGTTACAGGACGGTGAAAACAGTGAGTTTGTGTTAGACGCGAATCGTGCTGGGATTGATGCTCTAGGCTGGGAGCGCAAGCGTAATGCTTTTTCAAACACGGTCTACACCTCTCAGGTGCCGAGTTACAGGACGGTGAAAACAGTGAGTTTGTGTTAGACGCGAATCGTGCTCTGATTCATGCTCTAGGCTGGGAGCGCAAGCTTATTGCTTTTTCAAACACGGTCTACACCTCTCAGGTGCCGAGGTACAGGACGGTGAAAACAGTGAGTTTGTGTTAGACGCGAATCGTGCTCTGATTCATGCTCTAGACGGGGAGATCAAGCTTATTGCTTTTTCAAACACGGTCTACACCTCTCAGGTGCCGAGTTACAGGACGGTGAAAACAGTGAGTTTGTGTTAGACGCGAATCGTGCTCTGATTCATGCTCTAGGCTGGGAGCGCAAGCGTAATGCTTTTTCAAACACGGTCTACACCTCTCAGGTGCCGAGTTACAGGACGGTGAAAACAGTGAGTTTGTGTTAGACGCGAATCGTGCTCTGATTCATGCTCTAGGCTGGGAGCGCAAGCTTATTGCTTTTTCAAACACGGTCTACACCTCTCAGGTGCCGAGTTACAGGACGGTGATAACAGTGAGTTTGTGTTAGACGCGAATCATGCTCTGATTGATGCTCTAGACGGGGAGATTAAGCTTATTGCTTTTTCAAACACGGTCTACACCTCTCAGGTGCCGAGTTACAGGACGGTGAAAACAGTGAGTTTGTGTTAGACGCGAATCGTGCTCTGATTCATGCTCTAAGCTGGGAGCGCAAGCTTATTGCTTTTTCAAACACGGTCTACACCTCTCAGGTGCCGAGTTACAGGACGGTGAAAACAGTGAGTTTGTGTTAGACGCGAATCGTGCTGGGATTGATGCTCTAGGCTGGGAGCGCAAGCGTAATGCTTTTTCAAACACGGTCTACACCTCTCAGGTGCCGAGTTACAGGACGGTGAAAACAGTGAGTTTGTGTTAGACGCGAATCGTGCTCTGATTCATGCTCTAGGCTGGGAGCGCAAGCTTATTGCTTTTTCAAACACGGTCTACACCTCTCAGGTGCCGAGGTACAGGACGGTGAAAACAGTGAGTTTGTGTTAGACGCGAATCGTGCTCTGATTCATGCTCTAGACGGGGAGATCAAGCTTATTGCTTTTTCAAACACGGTCTACACCTCTCAGGTGCCGAGTTACAGGACGGTGAAAACAGTGAGTTTGTGTTAGACGCGAATCGTGCTCTGATTCATGCTCTAGGCTGGGAGCGCAAGCGTAATGCTTTTTCTAACACGGTCTACACCTCTCAGGTGCCGAGTTACAGGACGGTGAAAACAGTGAGTTTGTGTTAGACGCGAATCGTGCTCTGATTCATGCTCTAGGCTGGGAGCGCAAGCTTATTGCTTTTTCAAACACGGTCTACACCTCTCAGGTGCCGAGTTACAGGACGGTGAAAACAGTGAGTTTGTGTTAGACGCGAATCGTGCTCTGATTCATGCTCTAGGCTGGGAGCTCAAGCTTATTGCTTTTTCAAACACGGTCTACACCTCTCAGGTGCCGAGGTACAGGACGGTGAAAACAGTGAGTTTGTGTTAGACGCGAATCGTGCTCTGATTCATGCTCTAGACGGGGAGATCAAGCTTATTGCTTTTTCAAACACGGTCTACACCTCTCAGGTGCCGAGTTACAGGACGGTGAAAACAGTGAGTTTGTGTTAGACGCGAATCGTGCTCTGATTCATGCTCTAGGCTGGGAGCGCAAGCTTATTGCTTTTTCAAACACGGTCTACACCTCTCAGGTGCCGAGTTACAGGACGGTGAAAACAGTGAGTTTGTGTTAGACGCGAATCGTGCTCTGATTCATGCTCTAGGCTGGGAGCGCAAGCTTATTGCTTTTTCAAACACGGTCTACACCTCTCAGGTGCCGAGTTACAGGACGGTGAAAACAGTGAGTTTGTGTTAGACGCGAATCGTGCTCTGATTCATGCTCTAGGCTGGGAGCTCAAGCTTATTGCTTTTTCAAACACGGTCTACACCTCTCAGGTGCCGAGGTACAGGACGGTGAAAACAGTGAGTTTGTGTTAGACGCGAATCGTGCTCTGATTCATGCTCTAGACGGGGAGATCAAGCTTATTGCTTTTTCAAACACGGTCTACACCTCTCAGGTGCCGAGTTACAGGACGGTGAAAACAGTGAGTTTGTGTTAGACGCGAATCGTGCTCTGATTCATGCTCTAGGCTGGGAGCGCAAGCTTATTGCTTTTTCAAACACGGTCTACACCTCTCAGGTGCCGAGTTACAGGACGGTGAAAACAGTGAGTTTGTGTTAGACGCGAATCGTGCTGGGACTGATGCTCTAGGCTGGGAGCGCAAGCTTATTGCTTTTTCAAACACGGTCTACACCTCTCAGGTGCCGAGTTACAGGACGGTGAAAACAGTGAGTTTGTGTTAGACGCGAATCGTGCTCTGATTCATGCTCTAGGCTGGGAGCGCAAGCTTATTGCTTTTTCAAACACGGTCTACACCTCTCAGGTGCCGAGTTACAGGACGGTGAAAACAGTGAGTTTGTGTTAGACGCGAATCGTGCTCTGATTCATGCTCTAGGCTGGGAGCGCAAGCTTATTGCTTTTTCAAACACGGTCTACACCTCTCAGGTGCCGAGTTACAGGACGGTGAAAACAGTGAGTTTGTGTTAGACGCGAATCGTGCTCTGATTCATGCTCTAGGCTGGGAGCTCAAGCTTATTGCTTTTTCAAACACGGTCTACACCTCTCAGGTGCCGAGGTACAGGACGGTGAAAACAGTGAGTTTGTGTTAGACGCGAATCGTGCTCTGATTCATGCTCTAGACGGGGAGATCAAGCTTATTGCTTTTTCAAACACGGTCTACACCTCTCAGGTGCCGAGTTACAGGACGGTGAAAACAGTGAGTTTGTGTTAGACGCGAATCGTGCTCTGATTCATGCTCTAGGCTGGGAGCGCAAGCTTATTGCTTTTTCAAACACGGTCTACACCTCTCAGGTGCCGAGTTACAGGACGGTGAAAACAGTGAGTTTGTGTTAGACGCGAATCGTGCTCTGATTCATGCTCTAGGCTGGGAGCTCAAGCTTATTGCTTTTTCAAACACGGTCTACACCTCTCAGGTGCCGAGGTACAGGACGGTGAAAACAGTGAGTTTGTGTTAGACGCGAATCGTGCTCTGATTCATGCTCTAGACGGGGAGATCAAGCTTATTGCTTTTTCAAACACGGTCTACACCTCTCAGGTGCCGAGTTACAGGACGGTGAAAACAGTGAGTTTGTGTTAGACGCGAATCGTGCTGGGATTGATGCTCTAGGCTGGGAGCGCAAGCTTATTGCTTTTTCAAACACGGTCTACACCTCTCAGGTGCCGAGGTACAGGACGGTGAAAACAGTGAGTTTGTGTTAGACGCGAATCGTGCTCTGATTCATGCTCTAGACGGGGAGATCAAGCTTATTGCTTTTTCAAACACGGTCTACACCTCTCAGGTGCCGAGTTACAGGACGGTGAAAACAGTGAGTTTGTGTTAGACGCGAATCATGCTCTGATTCATGCTCTAGGCTGGGAGCGCAAGCTTATTGCTTTTTCAAACACGGTCTACACCTCTCAGGTGCCGAGTTACAGGACGGTGAAAACAGTGAGTTTGTGTTAGACGCGAATCGTGCTGGGATTGATGCTCTAGGCTGGGAGCGCAAGCGTAATGCTTTTTCAAACACGGTCTACACCTCTCAGGTGCCGAGGTACAGGACGGTAAAAACAGTGAGTTTGTGTTAGACGCGAATCGTGCTCTGATTCATGCTTTAGGCTGGGAGCTCAAGCTTATTGCTTTTTCAAACACGGTCTACACCTCTCAGGTGCCGAGTTACAGGACGGTAAAAACAGTGAGTTTGTGTTAGACGCGAATCGTGCTCTGATTCATGCTCTAGGCTGGGAGCGCAAGCTTATTGCTTTTTCAAACACGGTCTACACCTCTCAGGTGCCGAGTTACAGGACGGTGAAAACAGTGAGTTTGTGTTAGACGCGAATCGTGCTCTGATTCATGCTCTAGGCTGGGAGCGCAAGCTTATTGCTTTTTCAAACACGGTCTACACCTCTCAGGTGCCGAGTTACAGGACGGTGAAAACAGTGAGTTTGTGTTAGACGAGAATCGTGCTCTGATTCATGCTCTAGGCTGGGAGCGCAAGCTTATTGCTTTTTCAAACACGGTCTACACCTCTCAGGTGCCGAGTTACAGGACGGTGAAAACAGTGAGTTTGTGTTAGACGCGAATCGTGCTCTGATTCATGCTCTAGGCTGGGAGCGCAAGCTTATTGCTTTTTCAAACACGGTCTACACCTCTCAGGTGCCGAGTTACAGGACGGTGAAAACAGTGAGTTTGTGTTAGACGCGAATCGTGCTCTGATTCATGCTCTAGACTGGGAGCTCAAGCTTATTGCTTTTTCAAACACGGTCTACACCTCTCAGGTGCCGAGGTACAGGACGGTGAAAACAGTGAGTTTGTGTTAGACGCGAATCGTGCTCTGATTCATGCTCTAGACGGGGAGATCAAGCTTATTGCTTTTTCAAACACGGTCTACACCTCTCAGGTGCCGAGTTACAGGACGGTGAAAACAGTGAGTTTGTGTTAGACGCGAATCGTGCTCTGATTCATGCTCTAGGCTGGGAGCGCAAGCTTATTGCTTTTTCAAACACGGTCTACACCTCTCAGGTGCCGAGTTACAGGACGGTGAAAACAGTGAGTTTGTGTTAGACGCGAATCGTGCTCTGATTCATGCTCTAGGCTGGGAGCGCAAGCTTATTGCTTTTTCAAACACGGTCTACACCTCTCAGGTGCCGAGTTACAGGACGGTGAAAACAGTGAGTTTGTGTTAGACGCGAATCGTGCTCTGATTCATGCTCTAGGCTGGGAGCGCAAGCTTATTGCTTTTTCAAACACGGTCTACACCTCTCAGGTGCCGAGTTACAGGACGGTGAAAACAGTGAGTTTGTGTTAGACGCGAATCGTGCTCTGATTCATGCTCTAGGCTGGGAGCGCAAGCTTATTGCTTTTTCAAACACGGTCTACACCTCTCAGGTGCCGAGTTACAGGACGGTAAAAACCGTGAGTTTGTGTTAGACGCGAATCGTGCTCTGATTCAAGTTCTAGGCTGGGAGCGCAAGCTTATTCCTTTTACAAACACGGTCTACACCTCTCAAGTGCCGAGATACAGGACGGTGAAAACAGTGAGTTTGTGTTAGACGCGAATCGTGCTCTGATTCATGCTCTAGGCTGGGAGCTCAAGCTTATTGCTTTTTCAAACACGGTCTACACCTCTCAGGTGCCGAGGTACAGGACGGTGAAAACAGTGAGTTTGTGTTAGACGCGAATCGTGCTCTGATTCATGCTCTAGGCGGGGAGCTCAAGCTTATTGCTTTTTCAAACACGGTCTACACCTCTCAGGTGCCGAGTTACAGGACGGTGAAAACAGTGAGTTTGTGCTAGACGCGAATCGTGCTCTGATTCATGCTCTAGGCTGGGAGCGCAAGCTTAATGCTTTTTCAAACACGGTCTATACCTCTCAGGTGCCGAGTTACAGGACGGTGAAAACAGTGAGTTTGTGTTAGACGCGAATCGAGCTCTGATTCATGCTCTAGGCTGGGAGCGCAAGCTTATTGCTTTTTCAAACACGGTCTACATCTCTCAGGTGCCGAGTTACAGGACGGTGAAAACAGTGAGTTTGTGTTAGACCCGAATCGTGCTCTGATTCATGCTCTAGGCTGGCAGCACAAGCTTATTGCTTTTTTAAACACGGTCTACACCTCTCAGGTGCCGAGTTACAGGACGGTGAAAACACTGAGTTTGTGTTAGACGCAAATCGTGCTCTGATTCATGCTCTAGGCTGGGAGCGCAAGCTTATTGCTTTTTCAAACACGGTCTACACCTCTCAGGTGCCGAGTTACAGGATGGTAAAAACAGTGAGTTTGTGTTAGACGCGAATCGTGCTCTGATTCAAGTTCTAGGCTGGGAGCGCAAGCTTATTGCTTTTTCAAACACGGTCTACACCTCTCAAGTGCCGAGTTGCAGGACGGTGAAAACAGTGAGTTTGTGTTAGACGCGAATCGTGCTCTGATTCATGCTCTAGGCTGGGAGCTCAAGCTTATTGCTTTTTCAAACACGGTCTACACCTCTCAGGTGCCGAGGTACAGGACGGTGAAAACAGTGAGTTTGTGTTAGACGCGAATCGTGCTCTGATTCATGCTCTAGGCGGGGAGCTCAAGCTTATTGCTTTTTCAAACACGGTCTACACCTCTCAGGTGCCGAGTTACAGGACGGTAAAAACAGTGAGTTTGTGTTAGACGCGAATCGTGCTCTGATTCATGCTCTAGGCTGGGAGCGCAAGCTTATTGCTTTTTCAAACACGGTCTACACCTCTCAGGTGCCGAGTTACAGGACGGTGAAAACAGTGAGTTTGTGTTAGACGCGAATCGTGCTATGATTCATGCTCTAGGCTGGGAGCGCAAGCTTACTGCTTTTTCAAACACGGTCTACACCTCTCAGGTGCCGAGTTACAGGACGGTGAAAACAGTGAGTTTGTGTTAGACGCGAATCGTGCTCTGATTCATGCTCTAGGCAGGGAGCGCAAGCTTATTGCTTTTTCAAACACGGTCTACACCTCTCAAGTGCCGAGTTACAGGACGGTGAAAACAGTGAGTTTGTGTTAGACGCGAATCGTGCTCTGATTCATGCTCTAGGCTGGGAGCACAAGCTTATTGCTTTTTCAAACACGGTCTACACCTCTCAAGTGCCGAGTTACAGGACGGTGAAAACAGTGAGTTTGTGTGAGACGCGAATCGAGCTCTGATTCATGCTCTAGGCTGGGAGCGCAAGCTTATTGCTTTTTCAAACACGGTCTACATCTCTCAGGTGCCGAGTTACAGGACGGTGAAAACAGTGAGTTTGTGTTAGACCCGAATCGTGCTCTGATTCATGCTCTAGGCTGGCAGCGCAAGCTTATTGCTTTTTCAAACACGGTCTACACCTCTCAGGTGCCGAGTTACAGGACGGTGAAAACACTGAGTTTGTGTTAGACGCAAATCGTGCTCTGATTCATGCTCTAGGCTGGGAGCGCAAGCTTATTGCTTTTTCAAACACGGTCTACACCTCTCAGGTGCCGAGTTACAGGACGGTATAAACAGTGAGTTTGTGTTAGACGCGAATCGTGCTCTGATTCATGTTCTAGGCTGGGAGCGCAAGCTTATTGCTTTTTCAAACACGGTCTACACCTCTCAAGTGCCGAGTTACAGGACGGTGAAAACAGTGAGTTTGTGTTAGACGCGAATCGTGCTCTGATTCATGCTCTAGGCTGGGAGCGCAAGCTTATTGCTTTTTCAAACACGGTCTACACCTCTCAGGTGCCGAGTTACAGGACGGTGAAAACAGTGAGTTTGTGTTAGACGCGAATCGTGCTCTAATTCATGCTCTAGGCTGGGAGCTCAAGCTTATTGCTTTTTCAAACACGTTCTACACCTCTCAGGTGCCGAGGTACAGGACGGTGAAAACAGTGAGTTTGTGTTAGACGTGAATCGTGCTCTGATTCATGCTCTAGACGGGGAGATCAAGCTTATTGCTTTTTCAAACACGGTCTACACCTCTCAGGTGCCGAGTTACAGGACGGTGAAAACAGTGAGTTTGTGTTAGACGCGAATCGTGCTCTGATTCATGCTCTAGGCTGGGAGCTCAAGCTTATTGCTTTTTCAAACACGGTCTACACCTCTCAGGTGCCGAGGTACAGGACGGTGAAAACAGTGAGTTTGTGTTAGACGCGAATCGTGCTCTAATTCATGCTCTAGGCTGGGAGCTCAAGCTTATTGCTTTTTCAAACACGGTCTACACCTCTCAGGTGCCGAGGTACAGGACGGTGAAAACAGTGAGTTTGTGTTAGACGCGAATCGTGCTCTGATTCATGCTCTAGACGGGGAGATCAAGCTTATTGCTTTTTCAAACACGGTCTACACCTCTCAGGTGCCGAGTTACAGGACGGTGAAAACAGTGAGTTTGTGTTAGACGCGAATCGTGCTCTGATTCATGCTCTAGACGGGGAGATCAAGCTTATTGCTTTTTCAAACACGGTCTACACCTCTCAGGTGCCGAGTTACAGGACGGTGAAAACAGTGAGTTTGTGTTAGACGCGAATCGTGCTCTGATTCATGCTCTAGGCTGGGAGCGCAAGCTTAATGCTTTTTCAAACACGGTCTACACCTCTCAGGTGCCGAGTTACAGGACGGTAAAAACAGTGAGTTTGTGTTAGACGCGAATCGTGCTCTGATTCATGCTCTAGGCTGGGAGCACAAGCTTATTGCTTTTTCAAACACGGTCTACACCTCTCAGGTGCCGAGTTACAGGACGGTGAAAACAATGAGTTTGTGTTAGACGCGAATCGTGCTCTGATTCATGCTCTAGGCTGGGAGCGCAAGCTTATTGCTTTTTCAAACACGTTCTACACCTCTCAGGTGCCGAGTTACAGGACGGTAAAAACAATGAGTTTGTGTTAGACGCGAATCGTGCTCTGATTCATGCTCTAGGCTGGGAGCGCAAGCTTATTGCTTTTTCAAACACGGTCTACACCTCTCAGGTGCCGAGTTACAGGACGGTGAAAACAGTGAGTTTGTGTTAGACGCGAATCGTGCTATGATTCATGCTCTAGGCTGGGAGTGCAAGCTTATTGCTTTTTCAAACACGGTCTACACCTCTCAGGTGCCGAGTTACAGGACGGTGAAAACAGTGAGTTTGTGTTAGACGCGAATCGTGCTCTGATTCATGCTCTAGGCTGGGAGCGCAAGCTTATTGCTTTTTCAAACACGGTCTACACCTCTCAGGTGCCGAGTTACAGGACGGTGAAAACAGTGAGTTTGTGTTAGACGCGAATCGTGCTCTGATTCATGCTCTAGGCTGGGAGCGCAAGCTTATTGCTTTTTCAAACACGGTCTACACCTCTCAGGTGCCGAGTTACAGGACGGTGAAAACAGTGAGTTTGTGTTAGACGCGAATCGTGCTCTGATTCATGCTCTAGGCTGGGAGCTCAAGCTTATTGCTTTTTCAAACACGGTCTACACCTCTCAGGTGCCGAGGTACAGGACGGTGAAAACAGTGAGTTTGTGTTAGACGCGAATCGTGCTCTGATTCATGCTCTAGACGGGGAGATCAAGCTTATTGCTTTTTCAAACACGGTCTACACCTCTCAGGTGCCGAGTTACAGGACGGTGAAAACAGTGAGTTTGTGTTAGACGCGAATCGTGCTCTGATTCATGCTCTAGGCTGGGAGCGCAAGCTTATTGCTTTTTCAAACACGGTCTACACCTCTCAGGTGCCGAGTTACAGGACGGTGAAAACAGTGAGTTTGTGTTAGACGCGAATCGTGCTGGGATTGATGCTCTAGGCTGGGAGCGCAAGCGTAATGCTTTTTCAAACACGGTCTACACCTCTCAGGTGCCGAGTTACAGGACGGTGAAAACAGTGAGTTTGTGTTAGACGCGAATCGTGCTCTGATTCATGCTCTAGGCTGGGAGCGCAAGCTTATTGCTTTTTCAAACACGGTCTACACCTCTCAGGTGCCGAGGTACAGGACGGTGAAAACAGTGAGTTTGTGTTAGACGCGAATCGTGCTCTGATTCATGCTCTAGACGGGGAGATCAAGCTTATTGCTTTTTCAAACACGGTCTACACCTCTCAGGTGCCGAGTTACAGGACGGTGAAAACAGTGAGTTTGTGTTAGACGCGAATCGTGCTCTGATTCATGCTCTAGGCTGGGAGCGCAAGCGTAATGCTTTTTCAAACACGGTCTACACCTCTCAGGTGCCGAGTTACAGGACGGTGAAAACAGTGAGTTTGTGTTAGACGCGAATCGTGCTCTGATTCATGCTCTAGGCTGGGAGCGCAAGCTTATTGCTTTTTCAAACACGGTCTACACCTCTCAGGTGCCGAGTTACAGGACGGTGAAAACAGTGACTTTGTGTTAGACGCGAATCGTGCTCTGATTCATGCTCTAGGCTGGGAGCTCAAGCTTATTGCTTTTTCAAACACGGTCTACACCTCTCAGGTGCCGAGGTACAGGACGGTGAAAACAGTGAGTTTGTGTTAGACGCGAATCGTGCTCTGATTCATGCTCTAGACGGGGAGATCAAGCTTATTACTTTTTCAAACACGGTCTACACCTCTCAGGTGCCGAGTTACAGGACGGTGAAAACAGTGAGTTTGTGTTAGACGCGAATCGTGCTCTGATTCATGCTCTAGGCTGGGAGCGCAAGCTTATTGCTTTTTCAAACACGGTCTACACCTCTCAGGTGCCGAGTTACAGGACGGTGAAAACAGTGAGTTTGTGTTAGACGCGAATCGTGCTCTGATTCATGCTCTAGGCTGGGAGCTCAAGCTTATTGCTTTTTCAAACACGGTCTACACCTCTCAGGTGCCGAGGTACAGGACGGTGAAAACAGTGAGTTTGTGTTAGACGCGAATCGTGCTCTGATTCATGCTCTAGACGGGGAGATCAAGCTTATTGCTTTTTCAAACACGGTCTACACCTCTCAGGTGCCGAGTTACAGGACGGTGAAAACAGTGAGTTTGTGTTAGACGCGAATCGTGCTCTGATTCATGCTCTAGGCTGGGAGCGCAAGCTTATTGCTTTTTCAAACACGGTCTACACCTCTCAGGTGCCGAGTTACAGGACGGTGAAAACAGTGAGTTTGTGTTAGACGCGAATCGTGCTCTGATTCATGCTCTAGGCTGGGAGCGCAAGCTTATTGCTTTTTCAAACCCGGTCTACACCTCTCAGGTGCCGAGTTGCAGGACGGTGAAAACAGTGAGTTTGTGTTAGACGCGAATCGTGCTCTGATTCATGCTCTAGGCTGGGAGCTCAAGCTTATTGCTTTTTCAAACACGGTCTACACCTCTCAGGTGCCGAGGTACAGGACGGTGAAAACAGTGAGTTTGTGTTAGACGCGAATCGTGCTCTGATTCATGCTCTAGGCGGGGAGCTCAAGCTTATTGCTTTTTCAAACACGGTCTACACCTCTCAGGTGCCGAGTTACAGGACGGTAAAAACAGTGAGTTTGTGTTAGACGCGAATCGTGCTCTGATTCATGCTCTAGGCTGGGAGCGCAAGCTTATTGCTTTTTCAAACACGGTCTACACCTCTCAGGTGCCGAGTTACAGGACGGTGAAAACAGTGAGTTTGTGTTAGACGCGAATCGTGCTATGATTCATGCTCTAGGCTGGGAGCGCAAGCTTACTGCTTTTTCAAACACGGTCTACACCTCTCAGGTGCCGAGTTACAGGACGGTGAAAACAGTGAGTTTGTGTTAGACGCGAATCGTGCTCTGATTCATGCTCTAGGCAGGGAGCGCAAGCTTATTGCTTTTTCAAACACGGTCTACACCTCTCAAGTGCCGAGTTACAGGACGGTGAAAACAGTGAGTTTGTGTTAGACGCGAATCGTGCTCTGATTCATGCTCTAGGCTGGGAGCACAAGCTTATTGCTTTTTCAAACACGGTCTACACCTCTCAAGTGCCGAGTTACAGGACGGTGAAAACAGTGAGTTTGTGTTAGACGCGAATCGTGCTCTGATTCATGCTCTAGACGGGGAGATCAAGCTTATTGCTTTTTCAAACACGGTCTACACCTCTCAGGTGCCGAGTTACAGGACGGTGAAAACAGTGAGTTTGTGTTAGACGCGAATCGTGCTCTGATTCATGCTCTAGGCTGGGAGCTCAAGCTTATTGCTTTTTCAAACACGGTCTACACCTCTCAGGTGCCGAGGTACAGGACGGTGAAAACAGTGAGTTTGTGTTAGACGCGAATCGTGCTCTAATTCATGCTCTAGGCTGGGAGCTCAAGCTTATTGCTTTTTCAAACACGGTCTACACCTCTCAGGTGCCGAGGTACAGGACGGTGAAAACAGTGAGTTTGTGTTAGACGCGAATCGTGCTCTGATTCATGCTCTAGACGGGGAGATCAAGCTTATTGCTTTTTCAAACACGGTCTACACCTCTCAGGTGCCGAGTTACAGGACGGTGAAAACAGTGAGTTTGTGTTAGACGCGAATCGTGCTCTGATTCATGCTCTAGACGGGGAGATCAAGCTTATTGCTTTTTCAAACACGGTCTACACCTCTCAGGTGCCGAGTTACAGGACGGTGAAAACAGTGAGTTTGTGTTAGACGCGAATCGTGCTCTGATTCATGCTCTAGGCTGGGAGCGCAAGCTTAATGCTTTTTCAAACACGGTCTACACCTCTCAGGTGCCGAGTTACAGGACGGTAAAAACAGTGAGTTTGTGTTAGACGCGAATCGTGCTCTGATTCATGCTCTAGGCTGGGAGCACAAGCTTATTGCTTTTTCAAACACGGTCTACACCTCTCAGGTGCCGAGTTACAGGACGGTGAAAACAATGAGTTTGTGTTAGACGCGAATCGTGCTCTGATTCATGCTCTAGGCTGGGAGCGCAAGCTTATTGCTTTTTCAAACACGGTCTACACCTCTCAGGTGCCGAGTTACAGGACGGTGAAAACAATGAGTTTGTGTTAGACGCGAATCGTGCTCTGATTCATGCTCTAGGCTGGTATCGCAAGCTTATTGCTTTTTCAAACACGTTCTACACCTCTCAGGTGCCGAGTTACAGGACGGTAAAAACAATGAGTTTGTGTTAGACGCGAATCGTGCTCTGATTCATGCTCTAGGCTGGGAGCGCAAGCTTATTGCTTTTTCAAACACGGTCTACACCTCTCAGGTGCCGAGTTACAGGACGGTGAAAACAGTGAGTTTGTGTTAGACGCGAATCGTGCTATGATTCATGCTCTAGGCTGGGAGTGCAAGCTTATTGCTTTTTCAAACACGGTCTACACCTCTCAGGTGCCGAGTTACAGGACGGTGAAAACAGTGAGTTTGTGTTAGACGCGAATCGTGCTGGGATTGATGCTCTAGGCTGGGAGCGCAAGCGTAATGCTTTTTCAAACACGGTCTACACCTCTCAGGTGCCGAGTTACAGGACGGTGAAAACACTGAGTTTGTGTTAGACGCGAATCGTGCTCTGATTCATGCTCTAGGCTGGGAGCGCAAGCTTATTGCTTTTTCAAACACGGTCTACACCTCTCAGGTGCCGAGTTACAGGACGGTGAAAACAGTGAGTTTGTGTTAGACGCGAATCGTGCTCTGATTCATGCTCTAGGCTGGGAGCGCAAGCTTATTGCTTTTTCAAACACGGTCTACACCTCTCAGGTGCCGAGGTACAGGACGGTGAAAACAGTGAGTTTGTGTTAGACGCGAATCGTGCTCTGATTCATGCTCTAGACGGGGAGATCAAGCTTATTGCTTTTTCAAACACGGTCTACACCTCTCAGGTGCCGAGTTACAGGACGGTGAAAACAGTGAGTTTGTGTTAGACGCGAATCGTGCTCTGATTCATGCTCTAGGCTGGGAGCGCAAGCGTAATGCTTTTTCAAACACGGTCTACACCTCTCAGGTGCCGAGTTACAGGACGGTGAAAACAGTGAGTTTGTGTTAGACGCGAATCGTGCTCTGATTCATGCTCTAGGCTGGGAGCGCAAGCTTATTGCTTTTTCAAACACGGTCTACACCTCTCAGGTGCCGAGTTACAGGACGGTGAAAACAGTGAGTTTGTGTTAGACGCGAATCGTGCTCTGATTCATGCTCTAGGCTGGGAGCTCAAGCTTATTGCTTTTTCAAACACGGTCTACACCTCTCAGGTGCCGAGGTACAGGACGGTGAAAACAGTGAGTTTGTGTTAGACGCGAATCGTGCTCTGATTCATGCTCTAGACGGGGAGATCAAGCTTATTACTTTTTCAAACACGGTCTACACCTCTCAGGTGCCGAGTTACAGGACGGTGAAAACAGTGAGTTTGTGTTAGACGCGAATCGTGCTCTGATTCATGCTCTAGGCTGGGAGCGCAAGCTTATTGCTTTTTCAAACACGGTCTACACCTCTCAGGTGCCGAGTTACAGGACGGTGAAAACAGTGAGTTTGTGTTAGACGCGAATCGTGCTCTGATTCATGCTCTAGGCTGGGAGCTCAAGCTTATTGCTTTTTCAAACACGGTCTACACCTCTCAGGTGCCGAGGTACAGGACGGTGAAAACAGTGAGTTTGTGTTAGACGCGAATCGTGCTCTGATTCATGCTCTAGACGGGGAGATCAAGCTTATTGCTTTTTCAAACACGGTCTACACCTCTCAGGTGCCGAGTTACAGGACGGTGAAAACAGTGAGTTTGTGTTAGACGCGAATCGTGCTCTGATTCATGCTCTAGGCTGGGAGCGCAAGCTTATTGCTTTTTCAAACACGGTCTACACCTCTCAGGTGCCGAGTTACAGGACGGTGAAAACAGTGAGTTTGTGTTAGACGCGAATCGTGCTGGGACTGATGCTCTAGGCTGGGAGCGCAAGCTTATTGCTTTTTCAAACACGGTCTACACCTCTCAGGTGCCGAGTTACAGGACGGTGAAAACAGTGAGTTTGTGTTAGACGCGAATCGTGCTCTGATTCATGCTCTAGGCTGGGAGCGCAAGCTTATTGCTTTTTCAAACCCGGTCTACACCTCTCAGGTGCCGAGTTGCAGGACGGTGAAAACAGTGAGTTTGTGTTAGACGCGAATCGTGCTCTGATTCATGCTCTAGGCTGGGAGCTCAAGCTTATTGCTTTTTCAAACACGGTCTACACCTCTCAGGTGCCGAGGTACAGGACGGTGAAAACAGTGAGTTTGTGTTAGACGCGAATCGTGCTCTGATTCATGCTCTAGGCGGGGAGCTCAAGCTTATTGCTTTTTCAAACACGGTCTACACCTCTCAGGTGCCGAGTTACAGGACGGTAAAAACAGTGAGTTTGTGTTAGACGCGAATCGTGCTCTGATTCATGCTCTAGGCTGGGAGCGCAAGCTTATTGCTTTTTCAAACACGGTCTACACCTCTCAGGTGCCGAGTTACAGGACGGTGAAAACAGTGAGTTTGTGTTAGACGCGAATCGTGCTATGATTCATGCTCTAGGCTGGGAGCGCAAGCTTACTGCTTTTTCAAACACGGTCTACACCTCTCAGGTGCCGAGTTACAGGACGGTGAAAACAGTGAGTTTGTGTTAGACGCGAATCGTGCTCTGATTCATGCTCTAGGCAGGGAGCGCAAGCTTATTGCTTTTTCAAACACGGTCTACACCTCTCAAGTGCCGAGTTACAGGACGGTGAAAACAGTGAGTTTGTGTTAGACGCGAATCGTGCTCTGATTCATGCTCTAGGCTGGGAGCACAAGCTTATTGCTTTTTCAAACACGGTCTACACCTCTCAAGTGCCGAGTTACAGGACGGTGAAAACAGTGAGTTTGTGTGAGACGCGAATCGAGCTCTGATTCATGCTCTAGGCTGGGAGCGCAAGCTTATTTCTTTTTCAAACACGGTCTACATCTCTCAGGTGCCGAGTTACAGGACGGTGAAAACAGTGAGTTTGTGTTAGACCCGAATCGTGCTCTGATTCATGCTCTAGGCTGGCAGCGCAAGCTTATTGCTTTTTCAAACACGGTCTACACCTCTCAGGTGCCGAGTTACAGGACGGTGAAAACACTGAGTTTGTGTTAGACGCAAATCGTGCTCTGATTCATGCTCTAGGCTGGGAGCGCAAGCTTATTGCTTTTTCAAACACGGTCTACACCTCTCAGGTGCCGAGTTACAGGACGGTATAAACAGTGAGTTTGTGTTAGACGCGAATCGTGCTCTGATTCATGTTCTAGGCTGGGAGCGCAAGCTTATTGCTTTTTCAAACACGGTCTACACCTCTCAAGTGCCGAGTTACAGGACGGTGAAAACAGTGAGTTTGTGTTAGACGCGAATCGTGCTCTGATTCATGCTCTAGGCTGGGAGCGCAAGCTTATTGCTTTTTCAAACACGGTCTACACCTCTCAGGTGCCGAGTTACAGGACGGTGAAAACAGTGAGTTTGTGTTAGACGCGAATCGTGCTCTAATTCATGCTCTAGGCTGGGAGCTCAAGCTTATTGCTTTTTCAAACACGGTCTACACCTCTCAGGTGCCGAGGTACAGGACGGTGAAAACAGTGAGTTTGTGTTAGACGCGAATCGTGCTCTGATTCATGCTCTAGACGGGGAGATCAAGCTTATTGCTTTTTCAAACACGGTCTACACCTCTCAGGTGCCGAGTTACAGGACGGTGAAAACAGTGAGTTTGTGTTAGACGCGAATCGTGCTCTGATTCATGCTCTAGGCTGGGAGCTCAAGCTTATTGCTTTTTCAAACACGGTCTACACCTCTCAGGTGCCGAGGTACAGGACGGTGAAAACAGTGAGTTTGTGTTAGACGCGAATCGTGCTCTAATTCATGCTCTAGGCTGGGAGCTCAAGCTTATTGCTTTTTCAAACACGGTCTACACCTCTCAGGTGCCGAGGTACAGGACGGTGAAAACAGTGAGTTTGTGTTAGACGCGAATCGTGCTCTGATTCATGCTCTAGACGGGGAGATCAAGCTTATTGCTTTTTCAAACACGGTCTACACCTCTCAGGTGCCGAGTTACAGGACGGTGAAAACAGTGAGTTTGTGTTAGACGCGAATCGTGCTCTGATTCATGCTCTAGACGGGGAGATCAAGCTTATTGCTTTTTCAAACACGGTCTACACCTCTCAGGTGCCGAGTTACAGGACGGTGAAAACAGTGAGTTTGTGTTAGACGCGAATCGTGCTCTGATTCATGCTCTAGGCTGGGAGCGCAAGCTTAATGCTTTTTCAAACACGGTCTACACCTCTCAGGTGCCGAGGTACAGGACGGTGAAAACAGTGAGTTTGTGTTAGACGCGAATCGTGCTCTGATTCATGCTCTAGACGGGGAGATCAAGCTTATTACTTTTTCAAACACGGTCTACACCTCTCAGGTGCCGAGTTACAGGACGGTGAAAACAGTGAGTTTGTGTTAGACGCGAATCGTGCTCTGATTCATGCTCTAGGCTGGGAGCGCAAGCTTATTGCTTTTTCAAACACGGTCTACACCTCTCAGGTGCCGAGTTACAGGACGGTGAAAACAGTGAGTTTGTGTTAGACGCGAATCGTGCTCTGATTCATGCTCTAGGCTGGGAGCTCAAGCTTATTGCTTTTTCAAACACGGTCTACACCTCTCAGGTGCCGAGGTACAGGACGGTGAAAACAGTGAGTTTGTGTTAGACGCGAATCGTGCTCTGATTCATGCTCTAGACGGGGAGATCAAGCTTATTGCTTTTTCAAACACGGTCTACACCTCTCAGGTGCCGAGTTACAGGACGGTGAAAACAGTGAGTTTGTGTTAGACGCGAATCGTGCTCTGATTCATGCTCTAGGCTGGGAGCGCAAGCTTATTGCTTTTTCAAACACGGTCTACACCTCTCAGGTGCCGAGTTACAGGACGGTGAAAACAGTGAGTTTGTGTTAGACGCGAATCGTGCTGGGACTGATGCTCTAGGCTGGGAGCGCAAGCTTATTGCTTTTTCAAACACGGTCTACACCTCTCAGGTGCCGAGTTACAGGACGGTGAAAACAGTGAGTTTGTGTTAGACGCGAATCGTGCTCTGATTCATGCTCTAGGCTGGGAGCGCAAGCTTATTGCTTTTTCAAACCCGGTCTACACCTCTCAGGTGCCGAGTTGCAGGACGGTGAAAACAGTGAGTTTGTGTTAGACGCGAATCGTGCTCTGATTCATGCTCTAGGCTGGGAGCTCAAGCTTATTGCTTTTTCAAACACGGTCTACACCTCTCAGGTGCCGAGGTACAGGACGGTGAAAACAGTGAGTTTGTGTTAGACGCGAATCGTGCTCTGATTCATGCTCTAGGCGGGGAGCTCAAGCTTATTGCTTTTTCAAACACGGTCTACACCTCTCAGGTGCCGAGTTACAGGACGGTAAAAACAGTGAGTTTGTGTTAGACGCGAATCGTGCTCTGATTCATGCTCTAGGCTGGGAGCGCAAGCTTATTGCTTTTTCAAACACGGTCTACACCTCTCAGGTGCCGAGTTACAGGACGGTGAAAACAGTGAGTTTGTGTTAGACGCGAATCGTGCTATGATTCATGCTCTAGGCTGGGAGCGCAAGCTTACTGCTTTTTCAAACACGGTCTACACCTGTCAGGTGCCGAGTTACAGGACGGTGAAAACAGTGAGTTTGTGTTAGATGCGAATCGTGCTCTGATTCATGCTCTAGGCAGGGAGCGCAAGCTTATTGCTTTTTCAAACACGGTCTACACCTCTCAAGTGCCGAGTTACAGGACGGTGAAAACAGTGAGTTTGTGTTAGACGCGAATCGTGCTCTGATTCATGCTCTAGGCTGGGAGCACAAGCTTATTGCTTTTTCAAACACGGTCTACACCTCTCAAGTGCCGAGTTACAGGACGGTGAAAACAGTGAGTTTGTGTGAGACGCGAATCGAGCTCTGATTCATGCTCTAGGCTGGGAGCGCAAGCTTATTGCTTTTTCAAACACGGTCTACATCTCTCAGGTGCCGAGTTACAGGACGGTGAAAACAGTGAGTTTGTGTTAGACCCGAATCGTGCTCTGATTCATGCTCTAGGCTGGCAGCGCAAGCTTATTGCTTTTTCAAACACGGTCTACACCTCTCAGGTGCCGAGTTACAGGACGGTGAAAACACTGAGTTTGTGTTAGACGCAAATCGTGCTCTGATTCATGCTCTAGGCTGGGAGCGCAAGCTTATTGCTTTTTCAAACACGGTCTACACCTCTCAGGTGCCGAGTTACAGGACGGTATAAACAGTGAGTTTGTGTTAGACGCGAATCGTGCTCTGATTCATGCTCTAGACGGGGAGATCAAGCTTATTGCTTTTTCAAACACGGTCTACACCTCTCAGGTGCCGAGTTACAGGACGGTGAAAACAGTGAGTTTGTGTTAGACGCGAATCGTGCTCTGATTCATGCTCTAGGCGGGGAGCTCAAGCTTATTGCTTTTTCAAACACGGTCTACACCTCTCAGGTGCCGAGTTACAGGACGGTAAAAACAGTGAGTTTGTGTTAGACGCGAATCGTGCTCTGATTCATGCTCTAGGCTGGGAGCGCAAGCTTATTGCTTTTTCAAACACGGTCTACACCTCTCAGGTGCCGAGTTACAGGACGGTGAAAACAGTGAGTTTGTGTTAGACGCGAATCGTGCTATGATTCATGCTATAGGCTGGGAGCGCAAGCTTACTGCTTTTTCAAACACGGTCTACACCTCTCAGGTGCCGAGTTACAGGACGGTGAAAACAGTGAGTTTGTGTTAGACGCGAATCGTGCTCTGATTCATGCTCTAGGCTGGGAGCTCAAGCTTATTGCTTTTTCAAACACGGTCTACACCTCTCAGGTGCCGAGTTACAGGACGGTGAAAACAGTGAGTTTGTGTTAGACGCGAATCGTGCTGGGATTGATGCTCTAGGCTGGGAGCGCAAGCTTATTGCTTTTTCAAACACGGTCTACACCTCTCAGGTGCCGAGGTACAGGACGGTGAAAACAGTGAGTTTGTGTTAGACGCGAATCGTGCTCTGATTCATGCTCTAGACGGGGAGATCAAGCTTATTGCTTTTTCAAACACGGTCTACACCTCTCAGGTGCCGAGTTACAGGACGGTGAAAACAGTGAGTTTGTGTTAGACGCGAATCATGCTCTGATTCATGCTCTAGGCTGGGAGCGCAAGCTTATTGCTTTTTCAAACACGGTCTACACCTCTCAGGTGCCGAGTTACAGGACGGTGAAAACAGTGAGTTTGTGTTAGACGCGAATCGTGCTGGGATTGATGCTCTAGGCTGGGAGCGCAAGCGTAATGCTTTTTCAAACACGGTCTACACCTCTCAGGTGCCGAGGTACAGGACGGTAAAAACAGTGAGTTTGTGTTAGACGCGAATCGTGCTCTGATTCATGCTTTAGGCTGGGAGCTCAAGCTTATTGCTTTTTCAAACACGGTCTACACCTCTCAGGTGCCGAGTTACAGGACGGTAAAAACAGTGAGTTTGTGTTAGACGCGAATCGTGCTCTGATTCATGCTCTAGACGGGGAGATCAAGCTTATTGCTTTTTCAAACACGGTCTACACCTCTCAGGTGCCGAGTTACAGGACGGTGAAAACAGTGAGTTTGTGTTAGACGCGAATCGTGCTCTGATTCATGCTCTAGGCTGGGAGCGCAAGCTTATTGCTTTTTCAAACACGGTCTACACCTCTCAGGTGCCGAGTTACAGGACGGTGAAAACAGTGAGTTTGTGTTAGACGCGAATCGTGCTCTGATTCATGCTCTAGGCTGGGAGCGCAAGCTTATTGCTTTTTCAAACACGGTCTACACCTCTCAGGTGCCGAGTTACAGGACGGTGAAAACAGTGAGTTTGTGTTAGACGCGAATCGTGCTCTGATTCATGCTCTAGGCTGGGAGCGCAAGCTTATTGCTTTTTCAAACACGGTCTACACCTCTCAGGTGCCGAGTTACAGGACGGTGAAAACAGTGAGTTTGTGTTAGACGCGAATCGTGCTCTGATTCATGCTCTAGGCTGGGAGCGCAAGCTTATTGCTTTTTCAAACACGGTCTACACCTCTCAGGTGCCGAGTTACAGAACGGTGAAAACAGTGAGTTTGTGTTAGACGAGAATCGTGCTCTGATTCATGCTCTAGGCTGGGAGCGCAAGCTTATTGCTTTTTCAAACACGGTCTACACCTCTCAGGTGCCGAGTTACAGGACGGTGAAAACAGTGAGTTTGTGTTAGACGCGAATCGTGCTCTGATTCATGCTCTAGGCTGGGAGCGCAAGCTTATTGCTTTTTCAAACACGGTCTACACCTCTCAGGTGCCGAGGTACAGGACGGTGAAAACAGTGAGTTTGTGTTAGACGCGAATCGTGCTCTGATTCATGCTCTAGGCTGGGAGCGCAAGCTTATTGCTTTTTCAAACACGGTCTACACCTCTCAGGTGCCGAGTTACAGAACGGTGAAAACAGTGAGTTTGTGTTAGACGAGAATCGTGCTCTGATTCATGCTCTAGGCTGGGAGCGCAAGCTTATTGCTTTTTCAAACACGGTCTACACCTCTCAGGTGCCGAGTTACAGGACGGTAAAAACAGTGAGTTTGTGTTAGACGCGAATCGTGCTCTGATTCAAGTTCTAGGCTGGGAGCGCAAGCTTATTGCTTTTTCAAACACGGTCTACACCTCTCAAGTGCCGAGATACAGGACGGTGAAAACAGTGAGTTTGTGTTAGACGCGAATCGTGCTCTGATTCATGCTCTAGGCTGGGAGCTCAAGCTTATTGCTTTTTCAAACACGGTCTACACCTCTCAGGTGCCGAGGTACAGGACGGTGAAAACAGTGAGTTTGTGTTAGACGCGAATCGTGCTCTGATTCATGCTCTAGGCGGGGAGCTCAAGCTTATTGCTTTTTCAAACACGGTCTACACCTCTCAGGTGCCGAGTTACAGGACGGTGAAAACAGTGAGTTTGTGCTAGACGCAAATCGTGCTCTGATTCATGCTCTAGGCTGGGAGCGCAAGCTTAATGCTTTTTCAAACACGGTCTATACCTCTCAGGTGCCGAGTTACAGGACGGTAAAAACAGTGAGTTTGTGTTAGACGCGAATCGTGCTCTGATTCATGCTCTAGGCTGGGAGCGCAAGCTTATTGCTTTTTCAAACACGGTCTACACCTCTCAGGTGCCGAGTTACAGGACGGTGAAAACAATGAGTTTGTGTTAGACGCGAATCGTGCTCTGATTCATGCTCTAGGCTGGTATCGCAAGCTTATTGCTTTTTCAAACACGGTCTACACCTCTCAGGTGCCGAGTTACAGGACGGTGAAAACAATGAGTTTGTGTTAGACGCGAATCGTGCTCTGATTCATGCTCTAGGCTGGTATCGCAAGCTTATTGCTTTTTCAAACACGGTCTACACCTCTCAGGTGCCGATTTACAGGACGGTAAAAACAATGAGTTTGTGTTAGACGCGAATCGTGCTATGATTCATGCTCTAGGCTGGGAGCGCAAGCTTATTGCTTTTTCAAACACGGTCTACACCTCTCAGGTGCCGAGTTACAGGACGGTGAAAACAGTGAGTTTGTGTTAGACGCGAATCGTGCTCTGATTCATGCTCTAGGCAGGGAGCGCAAGCTTATTGCTTTTTCAAACACGGTCTACACCTCTCAAGTGCCGAGTTACAGGACGGTGAAAACAGTGAGTTTGTGTTAGACGCGAATCGTGCTCTGATTCATGCTCTAGGCTGGGAGCACAAGCTTATTGCTTTTTCAAACACGGTCTACACCTCTCAAGTGCCGAGTTACAGGACGGTGAAAACAGTGAGTTTGTGTTAGACGCGAATCGAGCTCTGATTCATGCTCTAGGCTGGGAGCGCAAGCTTATTGCTTTTTCAAACACGGTCTACATCTCTCAGGTGCCGAGTTACAGGACGGTGAAAACAGTGAGTTTGTGTTAGACCCGAATCGTGCTCTGATTCATGCTCTAGGCTGGCAGCACAAGCTTATTGCTTTTTTAAACACGGTCTACACCTCTCAGGTGCCGAGTTACAGGACGGTGAAAACACTGAGTTTGTGTTAGACGCAAATCGTGCTCTGATTCATGCTCTAGGCTGGGAGCGCAAGCTTATTGCTTTTTCAAACACGGTCTACACCTCTCAGGTGCCGAGTTACAGGACAGTAAAAACAGTGAGTTTGTGTTAGACGCGAATCGTGCTCTGATTCAAGTTCTAGGCTGGGAGCGCAAGCTTATTGCTTTTTCAAACACGGTCTACACCTCTCAAGTGCCGAGTTGCAGGACGGTGAAAACAGTGAGTTTGTGTTAGACGCGAATCGTGCTCTGATTCATGCTCTAGGCTGGGAGCTCAAGCTTATTGCTTTTTCAAACACGGTCTACACCTCTCAGGTGCCGAGGTACAGGACGGTGAAAACAGTGAGTTTGTGTTAGACGCGAATCGTGCTCTGATTCATGCTCTAGGCTGGGAGCTCAAGCTTATTGCTTTTTCAAACACGGTCTACACCTCTCAGGTGCCGAGTTACAGGACGGTAAAAACAGTGAGTTTGTGTTAGACGCGAATCGTGCTCTGATTCATGCTCTAGGCTGGGAGCGCAAGCTTATTGCTTTTTCAAACACGGTCTACACCTCTCAGGTGCCGAGTTACAGGACGGTGAAAACAGTGAGTTTGTGTTAGACGCGAATCGTGCTCTAATTCATGCTCTAGGCTGGGAGCTCAAGCTTATTGCTTTTTCAAACACGGTCTACACCTCTCAGGTGCCGAGGTACAGGACGGTGAAAACAGTGAGTTTGTGTTAGACGCGAATCGTGCTCTGATTCATGCTCTAGACGGGGAGATCAAGCTTATTGCTTTTTCAAACACGGTCTACACCTCTCAGGTGCCGAGTTACAGGACGGTGAAAACAGTGAGTTTGTGTTAGACGCGAATCGTGCTCTGATTCATGCTCTAGGCTGGGAGCTCAAGCTTATTGCTTTTTCAAACACGGTCTACACCTCTCAGGTGCCGAGGTACAGGACGGTGAAAACAGTGAGTTTGTGTTAGACGCGAATCGTGCTCTAATTCATGCTCTAGGCTGGGAGCTCAAGCTTATTGCTTTTTCAAACACGGTCTACACCTCTCAGGTGCCGAGGTACAGGACGGTGAAAACAGTGAGTTTGTGTTAGACGCGAATCGTGCTCTGATTCATGCTCTAGACGGGGAGATCAAGCTTATTGCTTTTTCAAACACGGTCTACACCTCTCAGGTGCCGAGTTACAGGACGGTGAAAACAGTGAGTTTGTGTTAGACGCGAATCGTGCTCTGATTCATGCTCTAGACGGGGAGATCAAGCTTATTGCTTTTTCAAACACGGTCTACACCTCTCAGGTGCCGAGTTACAGGACGGTGAAAACAGTGAGTTTGTGTTAGACGCGAATCGTGCTCTGATTCATGCTCTAGGCTGGGAGCGCAAGCTTAATGCTTTTTCAAACACGGTCTACACCTCTCAGGTGCCGAGTTACAGGACGGTAAAAACAGTGAGTTTGTGTTAGACGCGAATCGTGCTCTGATTCATGCTCTAGGCTGGGAGCGCAAGCTTATTGCTTTTTCAAACACGGTCTACACCTCTCAGGTGCCGAGTTACAGGACGGTGAAAACAATGAGTTTGTGTTAGACGCGAATCGTGCTCTGATTCATGCTCTAGGCTGGGAGCGCAAGCTTATTGCTTTTTCAAACACGGTCTACACCTCTCAGGTGCCGAGTTACAGGACGGTGAAAACAATGAGTTTGTGTTAGACGCGAATCGTGCTCTGATTCATGCTCTAGGCTGGTATCGCAAGCTTATTGCTTTTTCAAACACGTTCTACACCTCTCAGGTGCCGAGTTACAGGACGGTAAAAACAATGAGTTTGTGTTAGACGCGAATCGTGCTCTGATTCATGCTCTAGGCTGGGAGCGCAAGCTTATTGCTTTTTCAAACACGGTCTACACCTCTCAGGTGCCGAGTTACAGGACGGTGAAAACAGTGAGTTTGTGTTAGACGCGAATCGTGCTATGATTCATGCTCTAGGCTGGGAGTGCAAGCTTATTGCTTTTTCAAACACGGTCTACACCTCTCAGGTGCCGAGTTACAGGACGGTGAAAACAGTGAGTTTGTGTTAGACGCGAATCGTGCTCTGATTCATGCTCTAGGCTGGGAGCGCAAGCTTATTGCTTTTTCAAACACGGTCTACACCTCTCAGGTGCCGAGTTACAGGACGGTGAAAACAGTGAGTTTGTGTTAGACGCGAATCGTGCTGGGATTGATGCTCTAGGCTGGGAGCGCAAGCGTAATGCTTTTTCAAACACGGTCTACACCTCTCAGGTGCCGAGTTACAGGACGGTGAAAACAGTGAGTTTGTGTTAGACGCGAATCGTGCTCTGATTCATGCTCCAGGCTGGGAGCGCAAGCTTATTGCTTTTTCAAACACGGTCTACACCTCTCAGGTGCCGAGTTACAGGACGGTGAAAACAGTGAGTTTGTGTTAGACGCGAATCGTGCTCTGATTCATGCTCTAGGCTGGGAGCTCAAGCTTATTGCTTTTTCAAACACGGTCTACACCTCTCAGGTGCCGAGTTACAGGACGGTGATAACAGTGAGTTTGTGTTAGACGCGAATCGTGCTCTGATTGATGCTCTAGACGGGGAGATTAAGCTTATTGCTTTTTCAAACACGGTCTACACCTCTCAGGTGCCGAGTTACAGGACGGTGAAAACAGTGAGTTTGTGTTAGACGCGAATCGTGCTCTGATTCATGCTCTAGGCTGGGAGCGCAAGCTTATTGCTTTTTCAAACACGGTCTACACCTCTCAGGTGCCGAGTTACAGGACGGTGAAAACAGTGAGTTTGTGTTAGACGCGAATCGTGCTGGGATTGATGCTCTAGGCTGGGAGCGCAAGCGTAATGCTTTTTCAAACACGGTCTACACCTCTCAGGTGCCGAGATACAGGACGGTGAAAACAGTGAGTTTGTGTTAGACGCGAATCGTGCTCTGATTCATGCTCTAGGCTGGGAGCGCAAGCTTATTGCTTTTTCAAACACGGTCTACACCTCTCAGGTGCCGAGGTACAGGACGGTGAAAACAGTGAGTTTGTGTTAGACGCGAATCGTGCTCTGATTCATGCTCTAGACGGGGAGATCAAGCTTATTGCTTTTTCAAACACGGTCTACACCTCTCAGGTGCCGAGTTACAGGACGGTGAAAACAGTGAGTTTGTGTTAGACGCGAATCGTGCTCTGATTCATGCTCTAGGCTGGGAGCGCAAGCGTAATGCTTTTTCAAACACGGTCTACACCTCTCAGGTGCCGAGTTACAGGACGGTGAAAACAGTGAGTTTGTGTTAGACGCGAATCGTGCTCTGATTCATGCTCTAGGCTGGGAGCGCAAGCTTATTGCTTTTTCAAACACGGTCTACACCTCTCAGGTGCCGAGTTACAGGACGGTGAAAACAGTGAGTTTGTGTTAGACGCGAATCGTGCTCTGATTCATGCTCTAGGCTGGGAGCTCAAGCTTATTGCTTTTTCAAACACGGTCTACACCTCTCAGGTGCCGAGGTACAGGACGGTGAAAACAGTGAGTTTGTGTTAGACGCGAATCGTGCTCTGATTCATGCTCTAGACGGGGAGATCAAGCTTATTACTTTTTCAAACACGGTCTACACCTCTCAGGTGCCGAGTTACAGGACGGTGAAAACAGTGAGTTTGTGTTAGACGCGAATCGTGCTCTGATTCATGCTCTAGGCTGGGAGCGCAAGCTTATTGCTTTTTCAAACACGGTCTACACCTCTCAGGTGCCGAGTTACAGGACGGTGAAAACAGTGAGTTTGTGTTAGACGCGAATCGTGCTCTGATTCATGCTCTAGACGGGGAGATCAAGCTTATTGCTTTTTCAAACACGGTCTACACCTCTCAGGTGCCGAGTTACAGGACGGTGAAAACAGTGAGTTTGTGTTAGACGCGAATCGTGCTCTGATTCATGCTCTAGGCTGGGAGCGCAAGCTTATTGCTTTTTCAAACACGGTCTACACCTCTCAGGTGCCGAGTTACAGGACGGTGAAAACAGTGAGTTTGTGTTAGACGCGAATCGTGCTGGGACTGATGCTCTAGGCTGGGAGCGCAAGCTTATTGCTTTTTCAAACACGGTCTACACCTCTCAGGTGCCGAGTTACAGGACGGTGAAAACAGTGAGTTTGTGTTAGACGTGAATCGTGCTCTGATTCATGCTCTAGGCTGGGAGCGCAAGCTTATTGCTTTTTCAAACACGGTCTACACCTCTCAGGTGCCGAGTTACAGGACGGTGAAAACAGTGAGTTTGTGTTAGACGCGAATCGTGCTCTGATTCATGCTCTAGGCTGGGAGCGCAAGCTTATTGCTTTTTCAAACACGGTCTACACCTCTCAGGTGCCGAGTTACAGGACGGTGAAAACAGTGAGTTTGTGTTAGACGCGAATCGTGCTCTGATTCATGCTCTAGGCTGGGAGCTCAAGCTTATTGCTTTTTCAAACACGGTCTACACCTCTCAGGTGCCGAGGTACAGGACGGTGAAAACAGTGAGTTTGTGTTAGACGCGAATCGTGCTCTGATTCATGCTCTAGACGGGGAGATCAAGCTTATTGCTTTTTCAAACACGGTCTACACCTCTCAGGTGCCGAGTTACAGGACGGTGAAAACAGTGAGTTTGTGTTAGACGCGAATCGTGCTCTGATTCATGCTCTAGGCTGGGAGCGCAAGCTTATTGCTTTTTCAAACACGGTCTACACCTCTCAGGTGCCGAGTTACAGGACGGTGAAAACAGTGAGTTTGTGTTAGACGCGAATCGTGCTCTGATTCATGCTCTAGGCTGGGAGCTCAAGCTTATTGCTTTTTCAAACACGGTCTACACCTCTCAGGTGCCGAGGTACAGGACGGTGAAAACAGTGAGTTTGTGTTAGACGCGAATCGTGCTCTGATTCATGCTCTAGACGGGGAGATCAAGCTTATTGCTTTTTCAAACACGGTCTACACCTCTCAGGTGCCGAGTTACAGGACGGTGAAAACAGTGAGTTTGTGTTAGACGCGAATCGTGCTGGGATTGATGCTCTAGGCTGGGAGCGCAAGCTTATTGCTTTTTCAAACACGGTCTACACCTCTCAGGTGCCGAGGTACAGGACGGTGAAAACAGTGAGTTTGTGTTAGACGCGAATCGTGCTCTGATTCATGCTCTAGACGGGGAGATCAAGCTTATTGCTTTTTCAAACACGGTCTACACCTCTCAGGTGCCGAGTTACAGGACGGTGAAAACAGTGAGTTTGTGTTAGACGCGAATCATGCTCTGATTCATGCTCTAGGCTGGGAGCGCAAGCTTATTGCTTTTTCAAACACGGTCTACACCTCTCAGGTGCCGAGTTACAGGACGGTGAAAACAGTGAGTTTGTGTTAGACGCGAATCGTGCTGGGATTGATGCTCTAGGCTGGGAGCGCAAGCGTAATGCTTTTCAAACACGGTCTACACCTCTCAGGTGCCGAGTTACAGGACGGTGAAAACAGTGAGTTTGTGTTAGACGCGAATCGTGCTCTGATTCATGCTCTAGGCTGGGAGCGCAAGCTTATTGCTTTTTCAAACACGGTCTACACCTCTCAGGTGCCGAGTTACAGGACGGTGAAAACAGTGAGTTTGTGTTAGACGCGAATCGTGCTCTGATTCATGCTCTAGGCTGGGAGCTCAAGCTTATTGCTTTTTCAAACACGGTCTACACCTCTCAGGTGCCGAGGTACAGGACGGTAAAAACAGTGAGTTTGTGTTAGACGCGAATCGTGCTCTGATTCATGCTTTAGGCTGGGAGCTCAAGCTTATTGCTTTTTCAAACACGGTCTACACCTCTCAGGTGCCGAGTTACAGGACGGTAAAAACAGTGAGTTTGTGTTAGACGCGAATCGTGCTGGGATTGATGCTCTAGGCTGGGAGCGCAAGCTTATTGCTTTTTCAAACACGGTCTACACCTCTCAGGTGCCGAGTTACAGGACGGCGAAAACAGTGAGTTTGTGTTAGACGCGAATCGTGCTCTGATTCATGCTCTAGGCTGGGAGCGCAAGCTTATTGCTTTTTCAAACACGGTCTACACCTCTCAGGTGCCGAGGTACAGGACGGTGAAAACAGTGAGTTTGTGTTAGACGCGAATCGTGCTCTGATTCATGCTCTAGACGGGGAGATCAAGCTTATTGCTTTTTCAAACACGGTCTACACCTCTCAGGTGCCGAGTTACAGGACGGTGAAAACAGTGAGTTTGTGTTAGACGCGAATCGTGCTCTGATTCATGCTCTAGGCTGGGAGCGCAAGCGTAATGCTTTTTCAAACACGGTCTACACCTCTCAGGTGCCGAGTTACAGGACGGTGAAAACAGTGAGTTTGTGTTAGACGCGAATCGTGCTCTGATTCATGCTCTAGGCTGGGAGCGCAAGCTTATTGCTTTTTCAAACACGGTCTACACCTCTCAGGTGCCGAGTTACAGGACGGTGAAAACAGTGAGTTTGTGTTAGACGCGAATCGTGCTCTGATTCATGCTCTAGGCTGGGAGCTCAAGCTTATTGCTTTTTCAAACACGGTCTACACCTCTCAGGTGCCGAGGTACAGGACGGTGAAAACAGTGAGTTTGTGTTAGACGCGAATCGTGCTCTGATTCATGCTCTAGACGGGGAGATCAAGCTTATTACTTTTTCAAACACGGTCTACACCTCTCAGGTGCCGAGTTACAGGACGGTGAAAACAGTGAGTTTGTGTTAGACGCGAATCGTGCTCTGATTCATGCTCTAGGCTGGGAGCGCAAGCTTATTGCTTTTTCAAACACGGTCTACACCTCTCAGGTGCCGAGTTACAGGACGGTGAAAACAGTGAGTTTGTGTTAGACGCGAATCGTGCTCTGATTCATGCTCTAGGCTGGGAGCTCAAGCTTATTGCTTTTTCAAACACGGTCTACACCTCTCAGGTGCCGAGGTACAGGACGGTGAAAACAGTGAGTTTGTGTTAGACGCGAATCGTGCTCTGATTCATGCTCTAGACGGGGAGATCAAGCTTATTGCTTTTTCAAACACGGTCTACACCTCTCAGGTGCCGAGTTACAGGACGGTGAAAACAGTGAGTTTGTGTTAGACGCGAATCGTGCTCTGATTCATGCTCTAGGCTGGGAGCGCAAGCTTATTGCTTTTTCAAACACGGTCTACACCTCTCAGGTGCCGAGTTACAGGACGGTGAAAACAGTGAGTTTGTGTTAGACGCGAATCGTGCTGGGACTGATGCTCTAGGCTGGGAGCGCAAGCTTATTGCTTTTTCAAACACGGTCTACACCTCTCAGGTGCCGAGTTACAGGACGGTGAAAACAGTGAGTTTGTGTTAGACGCGAATCGTGCTCTGATTCATGCTCTAGGCTGGGAGCGCAAGCTTATTGCTTTTTCAAACCCGGTCTACACCTCTCAGGTGCCGAGTTGCAGGACGGTGAAAACAGTGAGTTTGTGTTAGACGCGAATCGTGCTCTGATTCATGCTCTAGGCTGGGAGCTCAAGCTTATTGCTTTTTCAAACACGGTCTACACCTCTCAGGTGCCGAGGTACAGGACGGTGAAAACAGTGAGTTTGTGTTAGACGCGAATCGTGCTCTGATTCATGCTCTAGGCGGGGAGCTCAAGCTTATTGCTTTTTCAAACACGGTCTACACCTCTCAGGTGCCGAGTTACAGGACGGTAAAAACAGTGAGTTTGTGTTAGACGCGAATCGTGCTCTGATTCATGCTCTAGGCTGGGAGCGCAAGCTTATTGCTTTTTCAAACACGGTCTACACCTCTCAGGTGCCGAGTTACAGGACGGTGAAAACAGTGAGTTTGTGTTAGACGCGAATCGTGCTATGATTCATGCTCTAGGCTGGGAGCGCAAGCTTACTGCTTTTTCAAACACGGTCTACACCTCTCAGGTGCCGAGTTACAGGACGGTGAAAACAGTGAGTTTGTGTTAGACGCGAATCGTGCTCTGATTCATGCTCTAGGCAGGGAGCGCAAGCTTTTTGCTTTTTCAAACACGGTCTACACCTCTCAAGTGCCGAGTTACAGGACGGTGAAAACAGTGAGTTTGTGTTAGACGCGAATCGTGCTCTGATTCATGCTCTAGGCTGGGAGCACAAGCTTATTGCTTTTTCAAACACGGTCTACACCTCTCAAGTGCCGAGTTACAGGACGGTGAAAACAGTGAGTTTGTGTGAGACGCGAATCGAGCTCTGATTCATGCTCTAGGCTGGGAGCGCAAGCTTATTGCTTTTTCAAACACGGTCTACATCTCTCAGGTGCCGAGTTACAGGACGGTGAAAACAGTGAGTTTGTGTTAGACCCGAATCGTGCTCTGATTCATGCTCTAGGCTGGCAGCGCAAGCTTATTGCTTTTTCAAACACGGTCTACACCTCTCAGGTGCCGAGTTACAGGACGGTGAAAACACTGAGTTTGTGTTAGACGCAAATCGTGCTCTGATTCATGCTCTAGGCTGGGAGCGCAAGCTTATTGCTTTTTCAAACACGGTCTACACCTCTCAGGTGCCGAGTTACAGGACGGTATAAACAGTGAGTTTGTGTTAGACGCGAATCGTGCTCTGATTCATGTTCTAGGCTGGGAGCGCAAGCTTATTGCTTTTTCAAACACGGTCTACACCTCTCAAGTGCCGAGTTACAGGACGGTGAAAACAGTGAGTTTGTGTTAGACGCGAATCGTGCTCTGATTCATGCTCTAGGCTGGGAGCGCAAGCTTATTGCTTTTTCAAACACGGTCTACACCTCTCAGGTGCCGAGTTACAGGACGGTGAAAACAGTGAGTTTGTGTTAGACGCGAATCGTGCTCTAATTCATGCTCTAGGCTGGGAGCTCAAGCTTATTGCTTTTTCAAACACGGTCTACACCTCTCAGGTGCCGAGGTACAGGACGGTGAAAACAGTGAGTTTGTGTTAGACGCGAATCGTGCTCTGATTCATGCTCTAGACGGGGAGATCAAGCTTATTGCTTTTTCAAACACGGTCTACACCTCTCAGGTGCCGAGTTACAGGACGGTGAAAACAGTGAGTTTGTGTTAGACGCGAATCGTGCTCTGATTCATGCTCTAGGCTGGGAGCTCAAGCTTATTGCTTTTTCAAACACGGTCTACACCTCTCAGGTGCCGAGTTACAGGACGGTGAAAACAGTGAGTTTGTGTTAGACGCGAATCGTGCTCTGATTCATGCTCTAGGCTGGGAGCGCAAGCTTATTGCTTTTTCAAACACGGTCTACACCTCTCAGGTGCCGAGTTACAGGACGGTGAAAACAGTGAGTTTGTGTTAGACGCGAATCGTGCTCTGATTCATGCTCTAGGCTGGGAGCGCAAGCTTATTGCTTTTTCAAACACGGTCTACACCTCTCAGGTGCCGAGTTACAGGACGGTGAAAACAGTGAGTTTGTGTTAGACGCGAATCGTGCTCTGATTCATGCTCTAGGCTGGGAGCGCAAGCTTATTGCTTTTTCAAACACGGTCTACACCTCTCAGGTGCCGAGTTACAGGACGGTGAAAACAGTGAGTTTGTGTTAGACGCGAATCGTGCTCTGATTCATGCTCTAGGCTGGGAGCGCAAGCTTATTGCTTTTTCAAACACGGTCTACACCTCTCAGGTGCCGAGTTACAGAACGGTGAAAACAGTGAGTTTGTGTTAGACGAGAATCGTGCTCTGATTCATGCTCTAGGCTGGGAGCGCAAGCTTATTGCTTTTTCAAACACGGTCTACACCTCTCAGGTGCCGAGTTACAGGACGGTGAAAACAGTGAGTTTGTGTTAGACGCGAATCGTGCTCTGATTCATGCTCTAGGCTGGGAGCGCAAGCTTATTGCTTTTTCAAACACGGTCTACACCTCTCAGGTGCCGAGGTACAGGACGGTGAAAACAGTGAGTTTGTGTTAGACGCGAATCGTGCTCTGATTCATGCTCTAGGCTGGGAGCGCAAGCTTATTGCTTTTTCAAACACGGTCTACACCTCTCAGGTGCCGAGTTACAGAACGGTGAAAACAGTGAGTTTGTGTTAGACGAGAATCGTGCTCTGATTCATGCTCTAGGCTGGGAGCGCAAGCTTATTGCTTTTTCAAACACGGTCTACACCTCTCAGGTGCCGAGTTACAGGACGGTAAAAACAGTGAGTTTGTGTTAGACGCGAATCGTGCTCTGATTCAAGTTCTAGGCTGGGAGCGCAAGCTTATTGCTTTTTCAAACACGGTCTACACCTCTCAAGTGCCGAGATACAGGACGGTGAAAACAGTGAGTTTGTGTTAGACGCGAATCGTGCTCTGATTCATGCTCTAGGCTGGGAGCTCAAGCTTATTGCTTTTTCAAACACGGTCTACACCTCTCAGGTGCCGAGGTACAGGACGGTGAAAACAGTGAGTTTGTGTTAGACGCGAATCGTGCTCTGATTCATGCTCTAGGCGGGGAGCTCAAGCTTATTGCTTTTTCAAACACGGTCTACACCTCTCAGGTGCCGAGTTACAGGACGGTGAAAACAGTGAGTTTGTGCTAGACGCAAATCGTGCTCTGATTCATGCTCTAGGCTGGGAGCGCAAGCTTAATGCTTTTTCAAACACGGTCTATACCTCTCAGGTGCCGAGTTACAGGACGGTAAAAACAGTGAGTTTGTGTTAGACGCGAATCGTGCTCTGATTCATGCTCTAGGCTGGGAGCGCAAGCTTATTGCTTTTTCAAACACGGTCTACACCTCTCAGGTGCCGAGTTACAGGACGGTGAAAACAATGAGTTTGTGTTAGACGCGAATCGTGCTCTGATTCATGCTCTAGGCTGGTATCGCAAGCTTATTGCTTTTTCAAACACGGTCTACACCTCTCAGGTGCCGAGTTACAGGACGGTGAAAACAATGAGTTTGTGTTAGACGCGAATCGTGCTCTGATTCATGCTCTAGGCTGGTATCGCAAGCTTATTGCTTTTTCAAACACGGTCTACACCTCTCAGGTGCCGATTTACAGGACGGTAAAAACAATGAGTTTGTGTTAGACGCGAATCGTGCTATGATTCATGCTCTAGGCTGGGAGCGCAAGCTTATTGCTTTTTCAAACACGGTCTACACCTCTCAGGTGCCGAGTTACAGGACGGTGAAAACAGTGAGTTTGTGTTAGACGCGAATCGTGCTCTGATTCATGCTCTAGGCAGGGAGCGCAAGCTTATTGCTTTTTCAAACACGGTCTACACCTCTCAAGTGCCGAGTTACAGGACGGTGAAAACAGTGAGTTTGTGTTAGACGCGAATCGTGCTCTGATTCATGCTCTAGGCTGGGAGCACAAGCTTATTGCTTTTTCAAACACGGTCTACACCTCTCAAGTGCCGAGTTACAGGACGGTGAAAACAGTGAGTTTGTGTTAGACGCGAATCGAGCTCTGATTCATGCTCTAGGCTGGGAGCGCAAGCTTATTGCTTTTTCAAACACGGTCTACATCTCTCAGGTGCCGAGTTACAGGACGGTGAAAACAGTGAGTTTGTGTTAGACCCGAATCGTGCTCTGATTCATGCTCTAGGCTGGCAGCACAAGCTTATTGCTTTTTTAAACACGGTCTACACCTCTCAGGTGCCGAGTTACAGGACGGTGAAAACACTGAGTTTGTGTTAGACGCAAATCGTGCTCTGATTCATGCTCTAGGCTGGGAGCGCAAGCTTATTGCTTTTTCAAACACGGTCTACACCTCTCAGGTGCCGAGTTACAGGACGGTAAAAACAGTGAGTTTGTGTTAGACGCGAATCGTGCTCTGATTCAAGTTCTAGGCTGGGAGCGCAAGCTTATTGCTTTTTCAAACACGGTCTACACCTCTCAAGTGCCGAGTTGCAGGACGGTGAAAACAGTGAGTTTGTGTTAGACGCGAATCGTGCTCTGATTCATGCTCTAGGCTGGGAGCTCAAGCTTATTGCTTTTTCAAACACGGTCTACACCTCTCAGGTGCCGAGGTACAGGACGGTGAAAACAGTGAGTTTGTGTTAGACGCGAATCGTGCTCTGATTCATGCTCTAGGCGGGGAGCTCAAGCTTATTGCTTTTTCAAACACGGTCTACACCTCTCAGGTGCCGAGTTACAGGACGGTAAAAACAGTGAGTTTGTGTTAGACGCGAATCGTGCTCTGATTCATGCTCTAGGCTGGGAGCGCAAGCTTATTGCTTTTTCAAACACGGTCTACACCTCTCAGGTGCCGAGTTACAGGACGGTGAAAACAGTGAGTTTGTGTTAGACGCGAATCGTGCTCTAATTCATGCTCTAGGCTGGGAGCTCAAGCTTATTGCTTTTTCAAACACGGTCTACACCTCTCAGGTGCCGAGGTACAGGACGGTGAAAACAGTGAGTTTGTGTTAGACGCGAATCGTGCTCTGATTCATGCTCTAGACGGGGAGATCAAGCTTATTGCTTTTTCAAACACGGTCTACACCTCTCAGGTGCCGAGTTACAGGACGGTGAAAACAGTGAGTTTGTGTTAGACGCGAATCGTGCTCTGATTCATGCTCTAGGCTGGGAGCTCAAGCTTATTGCTTTTTCAAACACGGTCTACACCTCTCAGGTGCCGAGGTACAGGACGGTGAAAACAGTGAGTTTGTGTTAGACGCGAATCGTGCTCTAATTCATGCTCTAGGCTGGGAGCTCAAGCTTATTGCTTTTTCAAACACGGTCTACACCTCTCAGGTGCCGAGGTACAGGACGGTGAAAACAGTGAGTTTGTGTTAGACGCGAATCGTGCTCTGATTCATGCTCTAGACGGGGAGATCAAGCTTATTGCTTTTTCAAACACGGTCTACACCTCTCAGGTGCCGAGTTACAGGACGGTGAAAACAGTGAGTTTGTGTTAGACGCGAATCGTGCTCTGATTCATGCTCTAGACGGGGAGATCAAGCTTATTGCTTTTTCAAACACGGTCTACACCTCTCAGGTGCCGAGTTACAGGACGGTGAAAACAGTGAGTTTGTGTTAGACGCGAATCGTGCTCTGATTCATGCTCTAGGCTGGGAGCGCAAGCTTAATGCTTTTTCAAACACGGTCTACACCTCTCAGGTGCCGAGTTACAGGACGGTAAAAACAGTGAGTTTGTGTTAGACGCGAATCGTGCTCTGATTCATGCTCTAGGCTGGGAGCGCAAGCTTATTGCTTTTTCAAACACGGTCTACACCTCTCAGGTGCCGAGTTACAGGACGGTGAAAACAATGAGTTTGTGTTAGACGCGAATCGTGCTCTGATTCATGCTCTAGGCTGGGAGCGCAAGCTTATTGCTTTTTCAAACACGGTCTACACCTCTCAGGTGCCGAGTTACAGGACGGTGAAAACAATGAGTTTGTGTTAGACGCGAATCGTGCTCTGATTCATGCTCTAGGCTGGTATCGCAAGCTTATTGCTTTTTCAAACACGTTCTACACCTCTCAGGTGCCGAGTTACAGGACGGTAAAAACAATGAGTTTGTGTTAGACGCGAATCGTGCTCTGATTCATGCTCTAGGCTGGGAGCGCAAGCTTATTGCTTTTTCAAACACGGTCTACACCTCTCAGGTGCCGAGTTACAGGACGGTGAAAACAGTGAGTTTGTGTTAGACGCGAATCGTGCTATGATTCATGCTCTAGGCTGGGAGTGCAAGCTTATTGCTTTTTCAAACACGGTCTACACCTCTCAGGTGCCGAGTTACAGGACGGTGAAAACAGTGAGTTTGTGTTAGACGCGAATCGTGCTCTGATTCATGCTCTAGGCTGGGAGCGCAAGCTTATTGCTTTTTCAAACACGGTCTACACCTCTCAGGTGCCGAGTTACAGGACGGTGAAAACAGTGAGTTTGTGTTAGACGCGAATCGTGCTCTGATTCATGCTCTAGGCTGGGAGCGCAAGCTTATTGCTTTTTCAAACACGGTCTACACCTCTCAGGTGCCGAGTTAAAGGACGGTGAAAACAGTGAGTTTGTGTTAGACGCGAATCGTGCTCTGATTCATGCTCTAGGCTGGGAGCTCAAGCTTATTGCTTTTTCAAACACGGTCTACACCTCTCAGGTGCCGAGGTACAGGACGGTGAAAACAGTGAGTTTGTGTTAGACGCGAATCGTGCTCTGATTCATGCTCTAGACGGGGAGATCAAGCTTATTGCTTTTTCAAACACGGTCTACACCTCTCAGGTGCCGAGTTACAGGACGGTGAAAACAGTGAGTTTGTGTTAGACGCGAATCGTGCTCTGATTCATGCTCTAGGCTGGGAGCGCAAGCTTATTGCTTTTTCAAACACGGTCTACACCTCTCAGGTGCCGAGTTACAGGACGGTGAAAACAGTGAGTTTGTGTTAGACGCGAATCGTGCTGGGATTGATGCTCTAGGCTGGGAGCGCAAGCGTAATGCTTTTTCAAACACGGTCTACACCTCTCAGGTGCCGAGTTACAGGACGGTGAAAACAGTGAGTTTGTGTTAGACGCGAATCGTGCTCTGATTCATGCTCCAGGCTGGGAGCGCAAGCTTATTGCTTTTTCAAACACGGTCTACACCTCTCAGGTGCCGAGTTACAGGACGGTGAAAACAGTGAGTTTGTGTTACACGCGAATCGTGCTCTGATTCATGCTCTAGGCTGGGAGCTCAAGCTTATTGCTTTTTCAAACACGGTCTACACCTCTCAGGTGCCGAGTTACAGGACGGTGATAACAGTGAGTTTGTGTTAGACGCGAATCGTGCTCTGATTGATGCTCTAGACGGGGAGATTAAGCTTATTGCTTTTTCAAACACGGTCTACACCTCTCAGGTGCCGAGTTACAGGACGGTGAAAACAGTGAGTTTGTGTTAGACGCGAATCGTGCTCTGATTCATGCTCTAGGCTGGGAGCGCAAGCTTATTGCTTTTTCAAACACGGTCTACACCTCTCAGGTGCCGAGTTACAGGACGGTGAAAACAGTGAGTTTGTGTTAGACGCGAATCGTGCTGGGATTGATGCTCTAGGCTGGGAGCGCAAGCGTAATGCTTTTTCAAACACGGTCTACACCTCTCAGGTGCCGAGATACAGGACGGTGAAAACAGTGAGTTTGTGTTAGACGCGAATCGTGCTCTGATTCATGCTCTAGGCTGGGAGCGCAAGCTTATTGCTTTTTCAAACACGGTCTACACCTCTCAGGTGCCGAGGTACAGGACGGTGAAAACAGTGAGTTTGTGTTAGACGCGAATCGTGCTCTGATTCATGCTCTAGACGGGGAGATCAAGCTTATTGCTTTTTCAAACACGGTCTACACCTCTCAGGTGCCGAGTTACAGGACGGTGAAAACAGTGAGTTTGTGTTAGACGCGAATCGTGCTCTGATTCATGCTCTAGGCTGGGAGCGCAAGCGTAATGCTTTTTCAAACACGGTCTACACCTCTCAGGTGCCGAGTTACAGGACGGTGAAAACAGTGAGTTTGTGTTAGACGCGAATCGTGCTCTGATTCATGCTCTAGGCTGGGAGCGCAAGCTTATTGCTTTTTCAAACACGGTCTACACCTCTCAGGTGCCGAGTTACAGGACGGTGAAAACAGTGAGTTTGTGTTAGACGCGAATCGTGCTCTGATTCATGCTCTAGGCTGGGAGCTCAAGCTTATTGCTTTTTCAAACACGGTCTACACCTCTCAGGTGCCGAGGTACAGGACGGTGAAAACAGTGAGTTTGTGTTAGACGCGAATCGTGCTCTGATTCATGCTCTAGACGGGGAGATCAAGCTTATTACTTTTTCAAACACGGTCTACACCTCTCAGGTGCCGAGTTACAGGACGGTGAAAACAGTGAGTTTGTGTTAGACGCGAATCGTGCTCTGATTCATGCTCTAGGCTGGGAGCGCAAGCTTATTGCTTTTTCAAACACGGTCTACAACTCTCAGGTGCCGAGTTACAGGACGGTGAAAACAGTGAGTTTGTGTTAGACGCGAATCGTGCTCTGATTCATGCTCTAGACGGGGAGATCAAGCTTATTGCTTTTTCAAACACGGTCTACACCTCTCAGGTGCCGAGTTACAGGACGGTGAAAACAGTGAGTTTGTGTTAGACGCGAATCGTGCTCTGATTCATGCTCTAGGCTGGGAGCGCAAGCTTATTGCTTTTTCAAACACGGTCTACACCTCTCAGGTGCCGAGTTACAGGACGGTGAAAACAGTGAGTTTGTGTTAGACGCGAATCGTGCTGGGACTGATGCTCTAGGCTGGGAGCGCAAGCTTATTGCTTTTTCAAACACGGTCTACACCTCTCAGGTGCCGAGTTACAGGACGGTGAAAACAGTGAGTTTGTGTTAGACGCGAATCGTGCTCTGATTCATGCTCTAGGCTGGGAGCGCAAGCTTATTGCTTTTTCAAACACGGTCTACACCTCTCAGGTGCCGAGTTACAGGACGGTGAAAACAGTGAGTTTGTGTTAGACGCGAATCGTGCTCTGATTCATGCTCTAGGCTGGGAGCGCAAGCTTATTGCTTTTTCAAACACGGTCTACACCTCTCAGGTGCCGAGTTACAGGACGGTGAAAACAGTGAGTTTGTGTTAGACGCGAATCGTGCTCTGATTCATGCTCTAGGCTGGGAGCTCAAGCTTATTGCTTTTTCAAACACGGTCTACACCTCTCAGGTGCCGAGGTACAGGACGGTGAAAACAGTGAGTTTGTGTTAGACGCGAATCGTGCTCTGATTCATGCTCTAGACGGGGAGATCAAGCTTATTGCTTTTTCAAACACGGTCTACACCTCTCAGGTGCCGAGTTACAGGACGGTGAAAACAGTGAGTTTGTGTTAGACGCGAATCGTGCTCTGATTCATGCTCTAGGCTGGGAGCGCAAGCTTATTGCTTTTTCAAACACGGTCTACACCTCTCAGGTGCCGAGTTACAGGACGGTGAAAACAGTGAGTTTGTGTTAGACGCGAATCGTGCTCTGATTCATGCTCTAGGCTGGGAGCTCAAGCTTATTGCTTTTTCAAACACGGTCTACACCTCTCAGGTGCCGAGGTACAGGACGGTGAAAACAGTGAGTTTGTGTTAGACGCGAATCGTGCTCTGATTCATGCTCTAGACGGGGAGATCAAGCTTATTGCTTTTTCAAACACGGTCTACACCTCTCAGGTGCCGAGTTACAGGACGGTGAAAACAGTGAGTTTGTGTTAGACGCGAATCGTGCTGGGATTGATGCTCTAGGCTGGGAGCGCAAGCTTATTGCTTTTTCAAACACGGTCTACACCTCTCAGGTGCCGAGGTACAGGACGGTGAAAACAGTGAGTTTGTGTTAGACGCGAATCATGCTCTGATTCATGCTCTAGGCTGGGAGCGCAAGCTTATTGCTTTTTCAAACACGGTCTACACCTCTCAGGTGCCGAGTTACAGGACGGTGAAAACAGTGAGTTTGTGTTAGACGCGAATCGTGCTGGGATTGATGCTCTAGGCTGGGAGCGCAAGCGTAATGCTTTTCAAACACGGTCTACACCTCTCAGGTGCCGAGGTACAGGACGGTAAAAACAGTGAGTTTGTGTTAGACGCGAATCGTGCTCTGATTCATGCTTTAGGCTGGGAGCTCAAGCTTATTGCTTTTTCAAACACGGTCTACACCTCTCAGGTGCCGAGTTACAGGACGGTAAAAACAGTGAGTTTGTGTTAGACGCGAATCGTGCTCTGATTCATGCTCTAGGCTGGGAGCGCAAGCTTATTGCTTTTTCAAACACGGTCTACACCTCTCAGGTGCCGAGTTACAGGACGGTGAAAACAGTGAGTTTGTGTTAGACGCGAATCGTGCTCTGATTCATACTCTAGGCTGGGAGCGCAAGCTTATTGCTTTTTCAAACACGGTCTACACCTCTCAGGTGCCGAGTTACAGGACGGTGAAAACAGTGAGTTTGTGTTAGACGAGAATCGTGCTCTGATTCATGCTCTAGGCTGGGAGCGCAAGCTTATTGCTTTTTCAAACACGGTCTACACCTCTCAGGTGCCGAGTTACAGGACGGTGAAAACAGTGAGTTTGTGTTAGACGCGAATCGTGCTCTGATTCATGCTCTAGGCTGGGAGCGCAAGCTTATTGCTTTTTCAAACACGGTCTACACCTCTCAGGTGCCGAGTTACAGGACGGCGAAAACAGTGAGTTTGTGTTAGACGCGAATCGTGCTCTGATTCATGCTCTAGACTGGGAGCTCAAGCTTATTGCTTTTTCAAACACGGTCTACACCTCTCAGGTGCCGAGGTACAGGACGGTGAAAACAGTGAGTTTGTGTTAGACGCGAATCGTGCTCTGATTCATGCTCTAGGCTGGGAGCTCAAGCTTATTGCTTTTTCAAACACGGTCTACACCTCTCAGGTGCCGAGTTACAGGACGGTGATAACAGTGAGTTTGTGTTAGACGCGAATCGTGCTCTGATTGATGCTCTAGACGGGGAGATTAAGCTTATTGCTTTTTCAAACACGGTCTACACCTCTCAGGTGCCGAGTTACAGGACGGTGAAAACAGTGAGTTTGTGTTAGACGCGAATCGTGCTCTGATTCATGCTCTAGGCTGGGAGCGCAAGCTTATTGCTTTTTCAAACACGGTCTACACCTCTCAGGTGCCGAGTTACAGGACGGTGAAAACAGTGAGTTTGTGTTAGACGCGAATCGTGCTGGGATTGATGCTCTAGGCTGGGAGCGCAAGCGTAATGCTTTTTCAAACACGGTCTACACCTCTCAGGTGCCGAGATACAGGACGGTGAAAACAGTGAGTTTGTGTTAGACGCGAATCGTGCTCTGATTCATGCTCTAGGCTGGGAGCGCAAGCTTATTGCTTTTTCAAACACGGTCTACACCTCTCAGGTGCCGAGGTACAGGACGGTGAAAACAGTGAGTTTGTGTTAGACGCGAATCGTGCTCTGATTCATGCTCTAGACGGGGAGATCAAGCTTATTGCTTTTTCAAACACGGTCTACACCTCTCAGGTGCCGAGTTACAGGACGGTGAAAACAGTGAGTTTGTGTTAGACGCGAATCGTGCTCTGATTCATGCTCTAGGCTGGGAGCGCAAGCGTAATGCTTTTTCAAACACGGTCTACACCTCTCAGGTGCCGAGTTACAGGACGGTGAAAACAGTGAGTTTGTGTTAGACGCGAATCGTGCTCTGATTCATGCTCTAGGCTGGGAGCGCAAGCTTATTGCTTTTTCAAACACGGTCTACACCTCTCAGGTGCCGAGTTACAGGACGGTGAAAACAGTGAGTTTGTGTTAGACGCGAATCGTGCTCTGATTCATGCTCTAGGCTGGGAGCTCAAGCTTATTGCTTTTTCAAACACGGTCTACACCTCTCAGGTGCCGAGGTACAGGACGGTGAAAACAGTGAGTTTGTGTTAGACGCGAATCGTGCTCTGATTCATGCTCTAGACGGGGAGATCAAGCTTATTACTTTTTCAAACACGGTCTACACCTCTCAGGTGCCGAGTTACAGGACGGTGAAAACAGTGAGTTTGTGTTAGACGCGAATCGTGCTCTGATTCATGCTCTAGGCTGGGAGCGCAAGCTTATTGCTTTTTCAAACACGGTCTACACCTCTCAGGTGCCGAGTTACAGGACGGTGAAAACAGTGAGTTTGTGTTAGACGCGAATCGTGCTCTGATTCATGCTCTAGACGGGGAGATCAAGCTTATTGCTTTTTCAAACACGGTCTACACCTCTCAGGTGCCGAGTTACAGGACGGTGAAAACAGTGAGTTTGTGTTAGACGCGAATCGTGCTCTGATTCATGCTCTAGGCTGGGAGCGCAAGCTTATTGCTTTTTCAAACACGGTCTACACCTCTCAGGTGCCGAGTTACAGGACGGTGAAAACAGTGAGTTTGTGTTAGACGCGAATCGTGCTGGGACTGATGCTCTAGGCTGGGAGCGCAAGCTTATTGCTTTTTCAAACACGGTCTACACCTCTCAGGTGCCGAGTTACAGGACGGTGAAAACAGTGAGTTTGTGTTAGACGCGAATCGTGCTCTGATTCATGCTCTAGGCTGGGAGCGCAAGCTTATTGCTTTTTCAAACACGGTCTACACCTCTCAGGTGCCGAGTTACAGGACGGTGAAAACAGTGAGTTTGTGTTAGACGCGAATCGTGCTCTGATTCATGCTCTAGGCTGGGAGCGCAAGCTTATTGCTTTTTCAAACACGGTCTACACCTCTCAGGTGCCGAGTTACAGGACGGTGAAAACAGTGAGTTTGTGTTAGACGCGAATCGTGCTCTGATTCATGCTCTAGGCTGGGAGCTCAAGCTTATTGCTTTTTCAAACACGGTCTACACCTCTCAGGTGCCGAGGTACAGGACGGTGAAAACAGTGAGTTTGTGTTAGACGCGAATCGTGCTCTGATTCATGCTCTAGACGGGGAGATCAAGCTTATTGCTTTTTCAAACACGGTCTACACCTCTCAGGTGCCGAGTTACAGGACGGTGAAAACAGTGAGTTTGTGTTAGACGCGAATCGTGCTCTGATTCATGCTCTAGGCTGGGAGCGCAAGCTTATTGCTTTTTCAAACACGGTCTACACCTCTCAGGTGCCGAGTTACAGGACGGTGAAAACAGTGAGTTTGTGTTAGACGCGAATCGTGCTCTGATTCATGCTCTAGGCTGGGAGCGCAAGCTTATTGCTTTTTCAAACACGGTCTACACCTCTCAGGTGCCGAGGTACAGGACGGTGAAAACAGTGAGTTTGTGTTAGACGCGAATCGTGCTCTGATTCATGCTCTAGACGGGGAGATCAAGCTTATTGCTTTTTCAAACACGGTCTACACCTCTCAGGTGCCGAGTTACAGGACGGTGAAAACAGTGAGTTTGTGTTAGACGCGAATCGTGCTCTGATTCATGCTCTAGGCTGGGAGCGCAAGCGTAATGCTTTTTCAAACACGGTCTACACCTCTCAGGTGCCGAGTTACAGGACGGTGAAAACAGTGAGTTTGTGTTAGACGCGAATCGTGCTCTGATTCATGCTCTAGGCTGGGAGCGCAAGCTTATTGCTTTTTCAAACACGGTCTACACCTCTCAGGTGCCGAGTTACAGGACGGTGAAAACAGTGAGTTTGTGTTAGACGCGAATCGTGCTCTGATTCATGCTCTAGGCTGGGAGCTCAAGCTTATTGCTTTTTCAAACACGGTCTACACCTCTCAGGTGCCGAGGTACAGGACGGTGAAAACAGTGAGTTTGTGTTAGACGCGAATCGTGCTCTGATTCATGCTCTAGACGGGGAGATCAAGCTTATTACTTTTTCAAACACGGTCTACACCTCTCAGGTGCCGAGTTACAGGACGGTGAAAACAGTGAGTTTGTGTTAGACGCGAATCGTGCTCTGATTCATGCTCTAGGCTGGGAGCGCAAGCTTATTGCTTTTTCAAACACGGTCTACAACTCTCAGGTGCCGAGTTACAGGACGGTGAAAACAGTGAGTTTGTGTTAGACGCGAATCGTGCTCTGATTCATGCTCTAGACGGGGAGATCAAGCTTATTGCTTTTTCAAACACGGTCTACACCTCTCAGGTGCCGAGTTACAGGACGGTGAAAACAGTGAGTTTGTGTTAGACGCGAATCGTGCTCTGATTCATGCTCTAGGCTGGGAGCGCAAGCTTATTGCTTTTTCAAACACGGTCTACACCTCTCAGGTGCCGAGTTACAGGACGGTGAAAACAGTGAGTTTGTGTTAGACGCGAATCGTGCTGGGACTGATGCTCTAGGCTGGGAGCGCAAGCTTATTGCTTTTTCAAACACGGTCTACACCTCTCAGGTGCCGAGTTACAGGACGGTGAAAACAGTGAGTTTGTGTTAGACGCGAATCGTGCTCTGATTCATGCTCTAGGCTGGGAGCGCAAGCTTATTGCTTTTTCAAACACGGTCTACACCTCTCAGGTGCCGAGTTACAGGACGGTGAAAACAGTGAGTTTGTGTTAGACGCGAATCGTGCTCTGATTCATGCTCTAGGCTGGGAGCGCAAGCTTATTGCTTTTTCAAACACGGTCTACACCTCTCAGGTGCCGAGTTACAGGACGGTGAAAACAGTGAGTTTGTGTTAGACGCGAATCGTGCTCTGATTCATGCTCTAGGCTGGGAGCTCAAGCTTATTGCTTTTTCAAACACGGTCTACACCTCTCAGGTGCCGAGGTACAGGACGGTGAAAACAGTGAGTTTGTGTTAGACGCGAATCGTGCTCTGATTCATGCTCTAGACGGGGAGATCAAGCTTATTGCTTTTTCAAACACGGTCTACACCTCTCAGGTGCCGAGTTACAGGACGGTGAAAACAGTGAGTTTGTGTTAGACGCGAATCGTGCTCTGATTCATGCTCTAGGCTGGGAGCGCAAGCTTATTGCTTTTTCAAACACGGTCTACACCTCTCAGGTGCCGAGTTACAGGACGGTGAAAACAGTGAGTTTGTGTTAGACGCGAATCGTGCTCTGATTCATGCTCTAGGCTGGGAGCTCAAGCTTATTGCTTTTTCAAACACGGTCTACACCTCTCAGGTGCCGAGGTACAGGACGGTGAAAACAGTGAGTTTGTGTTAGACGCGAATCGTGCTCTGATTCATGCTCTAGACGGGGAGATCAAGCTTATTGCTTTTTCAAACACGGTCTACACCTCTCAGGTGCCGAGTTACAGGACGGTGAAAACAGTGAGTTTGTGTTAGACGCGAATCGTGCTGGGATTGATGCTCTAGGCTGGGAGCGCAAGCTTATTGCTTTTTCAAACACGGTCTACACCTCTCAGGTGCCGAGGTACAGGACGGTGAAAACAGTGAGTTTGTGTTAGACGCGAATCGTGCTCTGATTCATGCTCTAGACGGGGAGATCAAGCTTATTGCTTTTTCAAACACGGTCTACACCTCTCAGGTGCCGAGTTACAGGACGGTGAAAACAGTGAGTTTGTGTTAGACGCGAATCATGCTCTGATTCATGCTCTAGGCTGGGAGCGCAAGCTTATTGCTTTTTCAAACACGGTCTACACCTCTCAGGTGCCGAGTTACAGGACGGTGAAAACAGTGAGTTTGTGTTAGACGCGAATCGTGCTGGGATTGATGCTCTAGGCTGGGAGCGCAAGCGTAATGCTTTTCAAACACGGTCTACACCTCTCAGGTGCCGAGGTACAGGACGGTAAAAACAGTGAGTTTGTGTTAGACGCGAATCGTGCTCTGATTCATGCTTTAGGCTGGGAGCTCAAGCTTATTGCTTTTTCAAACACGGTCTACACCTCTCAGGTGCCGAGTTACAGGACGGTAAAAACAGTGAGTTTGTGTTAGACGCGAATCGTGCTCTGATTCATGCTCTAGGCTGGGAGCGCAAGCTTATTGCTTTTTCAAACACGGTCTACACCTCTCAGGTGCCGAGTTACAGGACGGTGAAAACAGTGAGTTTGTGTTAGACGCGAATCGTGCTCTGATTCATACTCTAGGCTGGGAGCGCAAGCTTATTGCTTTTTCAAACACGGTCTACACCTCTCAGGTGCCGAGTTACAGGACGGTGAAAACAGTGAGTTTGTGTTAGACGAGAATCGTGCTCTGATTCATGCTCTAGGCTGGGAGCGCAAGCTTATTGCTTTTTCAAACACGGTCTACACCTCTCAGGTGCCGAGTTACAGGACGGTGAAAACAGTGAGTTTGTGTTAGACGCGAATCGTGCTCTGATTCATGCTCTAGGCTGGGAGCGCAAGCTTATTGCTTTTTCAAACACGGTCTACACCTCTCAGGTGCCGAGTTACAGGACGGCGAAAACAGTGAGTTTGTGTTAGACGCGAATCGTGCTCTGATTCATGCTCTAGACTGGGAGCTCAAGCTTATTGCTTTTTCAAACACGGTCTACACCTCTCAGGTGCCGAGGTACAGGACGGTGAAAACAGTGAGTTTGTGTTAGACGCGAATCGTGCTCTGATTCATGCTCTAGGCTGGGAGCTCAAGCTTATTGCTTTTTCAAACACGGTCTACACCTCTCAGGTGCCGAGTTACAGGACGGTGATAACAGTGAGTTTGTGTTAGACGCGAATCGTGCTCTGATTGATGCTCTAGACGGGGAGATTAAGCTTATTGCTTTTTCAAACACGGTCTACACCTCTCAGGTGCCGAGTTACAGGACGGTGAAAACAGTGAGTTTGTGTTAGACGCGAATCGTGCTCTGATTCATGCTCTAGGCTGGGAGCGCAAGCTTATTGCTTTTTCAAACACGGTCTACACCTCTCAGGTGCCGAGTTACAGGACGGTGAAAACAGTGAGTTTGTGTTAGACGCGAATCGTGCTGGGATTGATGCTCTAGGCTGGGAGCGCAAGCGTAATGCTTTTTCAAACACGGTCTACACCTCTCAGGTGCCGAGATACAGGACGGTGAAAACAGTGAGTTTGTGTTAGACGCGAATCGTGCTCTGATTCATGCTCTAGGCTGGGAGCGCAAGCTTATTGCTTTTTCAAACACGGTCTACACCTCTCAGGTGCCGAGGTACAGGACGGTGAAAACAGTGAGTTTGTGTTAGACGCGAATCGTGCTCTGATTCATGCTCTAGACGGGGAGATCAAGCTTATTGCTTTTTCAAACACGGTCTACACCTCTCAGGTGCCGAGTTACAGGACGGTGAAAACAGTGAGTTTGTGTTAGACGCGAATCGTGCTCTGATTCATGCTCTAGGCTGGGAGCGCAAGCGTAATGCTTTTTCAAACACGGTCTACACCTCTCAGGTGCCGAGTTACAGGACGGTGAAAACAGTGAGTTTGTGTTAGACGCGAATCGTGCTCTGATTCATGCTCTAGGCTGGGAGCGCAAGCTTATTGCTTTTTCAAACACGGTCTACACCTCTCAGGTGCCGAGTTACAGGACGGTGAAAACAGTGAGTTTGTGTTAGACGCGAATCGTGCTCTGATTCATGCTCTAGGCTGGGAGCTCAAGCTTATTGCTTTTTCAAACACGGTCTACACCTCTCAGGTGCCGAGGTACAGGACGGTGAAAACAGTGAGTTTGTGTTAGACGCGAATCGTGCTCTGATTCATGCTCTAGACGGGGAGATCAAGCTTATTACTTTTTCAAACACGGTCTACACCTCTCAGGTGCCGAGTTACAGGACGGTGAAAACAGTGAGTTTGTGTTAGACGCGAATCGTGCTCTGATTCATGCTCTAGGCTGGGAGCGCAAGCTTATTGCTTTTTCAAACACGGTCTACACCTCTCAGGTGCCGAGTTACAGGACGGTGAAAACAGTGAGTTTGTGTTAGACGCGAATCGTGCTCTGATTCATGCTCTAGACGGGGAGATCAAGCTTATTGCTTTTTCAAACACGGTCTACACCTCTCAGGTGCCGAGTTACAGGACGGTGAAAACAGTGAGTTTGTGTTAGACGCGAATCGTGCTCTGATTCATGCTCTAGGCTGGGAGCGCAAGCTTATTGCTTTTTCAAACACGGTCTACACCTCTCAGGTGCCGAGTTACAGGACGGTGAAAACAGTGAGTTTGTGTTAGACGCGAATCGTGCTGGGACTGATGCTCTAGGCTGGGAGCGCAAGCTTATTGCTTTTTCAAACACGGTCTACACCTCTCAGGTGCCGAGTTACAGGACGGTGAAAACAGTGAGTTTGTGTTAGACGCGAATCGTGCTCTGATTCATGCTCTAGGCTGGGAGCGCAAGCTTATTGCTTTTTCAAACACGGTCTACACCTCTCAGGTGCCGAGTTACAGGACGGTGAAAACAGTGAGTTTGTGTTAGACGCGAATCGTGCTCTGATTCATGCTCTAGGCTGGGAGCGCAAGCTTATTGCTTTTTCAAACACGGTCTACACCTCTCAGGTGCCGAGTTACAGGACGGTGAAAACAGTGAGTTTGTGTTAGACGCGAATCGTGCTCTGATTCATGCTCTAGGCTGGGAGCTCAAGCTTATTGCTTTTTCAAACACGGTCTACACCTCTCAGGTGCCGAGGTACAGGACGGTGAAAACAGTGAGTTTGTGTTAGACGCGAATCGTGCTCTGATTCATGCTCTAGACGGGGAGATCAAGCTTATTGCTTTTTCAAACACGGTCTACACCTCTCAGGTGCCGAGTTACAGGACGGTGAAAACAGTGAGTTTGTGTTAGACGCGAATCGTGCTCTGATTCATGCTCTAGGCTGGGAGCGCAAGCTTATTGCTTTTTCAAACACGGTCTACACCTCTCAGGTGCCGAGTTACAGGACGGTGAAAACAGTGAGTTTGTGTTAGACGCGAATCGTGCTCTGATTCATGCTCTAGACGGGGAGATCAAGCTTATTGCTTTTTCAAACACGGTCTACACCTCTCAGGTGCCGAGTTACAGGACGGTGAAAACAGTGAGTTTGTGTTAGACGCGAATCGTGCTGGGATTGATGCTCTAGGCTGGGAGCGCAAGCTTATTGCTTTTTCAAACACGGTCTACACCTCTCAGGTGCCGAGGTACAGGACGGTGAAAACAGTGAGTTTGTGTTAGACGCGAATCGTGCTCTGATTCATGCTCTAGACGGGGAGATCAAGCTTATTGCTTTTTCAAACACGGTCTACACCTCTCAGGTGCCGAGTTACAGGACGGTGAAAACAGTGAGTTTGTGTTAGACGCGAATCATGCTCTGATTCATGCTCTAGGCTGGGAGCGCAAGCTTATTGCTTTTTCAAACACGGTCTACACCTCTCAGGTGCCGAGTTACAGGACGGTGAAAACAGTGAGTTTGTGTTAGACGCGAATCGTGCTGGGATTGATGCTCTAGGCTGGGAGCGCAAGCGTAATGCTTTTCAAACACGGTCTACACCTCTCAGGTGCCGAGGTACAGGACGGTAAAAACAGTGAGTTTGTGTTAGACGCGAATCGTGCTCTGATTCATGCTTTAGGCTGGGAGCTCAAGCTTATTGCTTTTTCAAACACGGTCTACACCTCTCAGGTGCCGAGTTACAGGACGGTAAAAACAGTGAGTTTGTGTTAGACGCGAATCGTGCTCTGATTCATGCTCTAGGCTGGGAGCGCAAGCTTATTGCTTTTTCAAACACGGTCTACACCTCTCAGGTGCCGAGTTACAGGACGGTGAAAACAGTGAGTTTGTGTTAGACGCGAATCGTGCTCTGATTCATACTCTAGGCTGGGAGCGCAAGCTTATTGCTTTTTCAAACACGGTCTACACCTCTCAGGTGCCGAGTTACAGGACGGTGAAAACAGTGAGTTTGTGTTAGACGAGAATCGTGCTCTGATTCATGCTCTAGGCTGGGAGCGCAAGCGTATTGCTTTTTCAAACACGGTCTACACCTCTCAGGTGCCGAGTTACAGGACGGTGAAAACAGTGAGTTTGTGTTAGACGCGAATCGTGCTCTGATTCATGCTCTAGGCTGGGAGCGCAAGCTTATTGCTTTTTCAAACACGGTCTACACCTCTCAGGTGCCGAGTTACAGGACGGCGAAAACAGTGAGTTTGTGTTAGACGCGAATCGTGCTCTGATTCATGCTCTAGACTGGGAGCTCAAGCTTATTGCTTTTTCAAACACGGTCTACACCTCTCAGGTGCCGAGGTACAGGACGGTGAAAACAGTGAGTTTGTGTTAGACGCGAATCGTGCTCTGATTCATGCTCTAGACGGGGAGATCAAGCTTATTGCTTTTTCAAACACGGTCTACACCTCTCAGGTGCCGAGTTACAGGACGGTGAAAACAGTGAGTTTGTGTTAGACGCGAATCGTGCTCTGATTCATGCTCTAGGCTGGGAGCGCAAGCTTATTGCTTTTTCAAACACGGTCTACACCTCTCAGGTGCCGAGTTACAGGACGGTGAAAACAGTGAGTTTGTGTTAGACGCGAATCGTGCTCTGATTCATGCTCTAGGCTGGGAGCGCAAGCTTATTGCTTTTTCAAACACGGTCTACACCTCTCAGGTGCCGAGTTACAGGACGGTGAAAACAGTGAGTTTGTGTTAGACGCGAATCGTGCTCTGATTCATGCTCTAGGCTGGGAGCGCAAGCTTATTGCTTTTTCAAACACGGTCTACACCTCTCAGGTGCCGAGTTACAGGACGGTGAAAACAGTGAGTTTGTGTTAGACGCGAATCGTGCTCTGATTCATGCTCTAGGCTGGGAGCGCAAGCTTATTGCTTTTTCAAACACGGTCTACACCTCTCAGGTGCCGAGTTACAGGACGGTGAAAACAGTGAGTTTGTGTTAGACGCGAATCGTGCTCTGATTCATGCTCTAGGCTGGGAGCTCAAGCTTATTGCTTTTTCAAACACGGTCTACACCTCTCAGGTGCCGAGGTACAGGACGGTGAAAACAGTGAGTTTGTGTTAGACGCGAATCGTGCTCTGATTCATGCTCTAGACGGGGAGATCAAGCTTATTGCTTTTTCAAACACGGTCTACACCTCTCAGGTGCCGAGTTACAGGACGGTGAAAACAGTGAGTTTGTGTTAGACGCGAATCGTGCTCTGATTCATGCTCTAGGCTGGGAGCGCAAGCTTATTGCTTTTTCAAACACGGTCTACACCTCTCAGGTGCCGAGTTACAGGACGGTGAAAACAGTGAGTTTGTGTTAGACGCGAATCGTGCTCTGATTCATGCTCTAGGCTGGGAGCTCAAGCTTATTGCTTTTTCAAACACGGTCTACACCTCTCAGGTGCCGAGGTACAGGACGGTGAAAACAGTGAGTTTGTGTTAGACGCGAATCGTGCTCTGATTCATGCTCTAGACGGGGAGATCAAGCTTATTGCTTTTTCAAACACGGTCTACACCTCTCAGGTGCCGAGTTACAGGACGGTGAAAACAGTGAGTTTGTGTTAGACGCGAATCGTGCTGGGATTGATGCTCTAGGCTGGGAGCGCAAGCTTATTGCTTTTTCAAACACGGTCTACACCTCTCAGGTGCCGAGGTACAGGACGGTGAAAACAGTGAGTTTGTGTTAGACGCGAATCGTGCTCTGATTCATGCTCTAGACGGGGAGATCAAGCTTATTGCTTTTTCAAACACGGTCTACACCTCTCAGGTGCCGAGTTACAGGACGGTGAAAACAGTGAGTTTGTGTTAGACGCGAATCATGCTCTGATTCATGCTCTAGGCTGGGAGCGCAAGCTTATTGCTTTTTCAAACACGGTCTACACCTCTCAGGTGCCGAGTTACAGGACGGTGAAAACAGTGAGTTTGTGTTAGACGCGAATCGTGCTGGGATTGATGCTCTAGGCTGGGAGCGCAAGCGTAATGCTTTTCAAACACGGTCTACACCTCTCAGGTGCCGAGGTACAGGACGGTAAAAACAGTGAGTTTGTGTTAGACGCGAATCGTGCTCTGATTCATGCTTTAGGCTGGGAGCTCAAGCTTATTGCTTTTTCAAACACGGTCTACACCTCTCAGGTGCCGAGTTACAGGACGGTAAAAACAGTGAGTTTGTGTTAGACGCGAATCGTGCTCTGATTCATGCTCTAGGCTGGGAGCGCAAGCTTATTGCTTTTTCAAACACGGTCTACACCTCTCAGGTGCCGAGTTACAGGACGGTGAAAACAGTGAGTTTGTGTTAGACGCGAATCGTGCTCTGATTCATACTCTAGGCTGGGAGCGCAAGCTTATTGCTTTTTCAAACACGGTCTACACCTCTCAGGTGCCGAGTTACAGGACGGTGAAAACAGTGAGTTTGTGTTAGACGAGAATCGTGCTCTGATTCATGCTCTAGGCTGGGAGCGCAAGCTTATTGCTTTTTCAAACACGGTCTACACCTCTCAGGTGCCGAGTTACAGGACGGTGAAAACAGTGAGTTTGTGTTAGACGCGAATCGTGCTCTGATTCATGCTCTAGGCTGGGAGCGCAAGCTTATTGCTTTTTCAAACACGGTCTACACCTCTCAGGTGCCGAGTTACAGGACGGCGAAAACAGTGAGTTTGTGTTAGACGCGAATCGTGCTCTGATTCATGCTCTAGACTGGGAGCTCAAGCTTATTGCTTTTTCAAACACGGTCTACACCTCTCAGGTGCCGAGGTACAGGACGGTGAAAACAGTGAGTTTGTGTTAGACGCGAATCGTGCTCTGATTCATGCTCTAGACGGGGAGATCAAGCTTATTGCTTTTTCAAACACGGTCTACACCTCTCAGGTGCCGAGTTACAGGACGGTGAAAACAGTGAGTTTGTGTTAGACGCGAATCGTGCTATGATTCATGCTCTAGGCTGGGAGCGCAAGCTTATTGCTTTTTCAAACACGGTCTACACCTCTCAGGTGCCGAGTTACAGGACGGTGAAAACAGTGAGTTTGTGTTAGACGCGAATCGTGCTCTGATTCATGCTCTAGGCTGGGAGCGCAAGCTTATTGCTTTTTCAAACACGGTCAACACGTCTCAGGTGCCGAGTTACAGGACGGTGAAAACAGTGAGTTTGTGTTAGACGCGAATCGTGCTCTGATTCATGCTCTAGGCTGGGAGCGCAAGCTTATTGCTTTTTCAAACACGGTCTACACCTCTCAGGTGCCGAGTTACAGGACGGTGAAAACAGTGAGTTTGTGTTAGACGCGAATCGTGCTCTGATTCATGCTCTAGGCTGGGAGCGCAAGCTTATTGCTTTTTCAAACACGGTCTACACCTCTCAGGTGCCGAGTTAAAGAACGGTGAAAACAGTGAGTTTGTGTTAGACGAGAATCGTGCTCTGATTCATGCTCTAGGCTGGGAGCGCAAGCTTATTGCTTTTTCAAACACGGTCTACACCTCTCAGGTGCCGAGTTACAGGACGGTAAAAACAGTGAGTTTGTGTTAGACGCGAATCGTGCTCTGATTCAAGTTCTAGGCTGGAAGCGCAAGCTTATTGCTTTTTCAAACACGGTCTACACCTCTCAAGTGCCGAGATACAGGACGGTGAAAACAGTGAGTTTGTGTTAGACGCGAATCGTGCTCTGATTCATGCTCTAGGCTGGGAGCTCAAGCTTATTGCTTTTTCAAACACGGTCTACACCTCTCAGGTGCCGAGGTACAGGACGGTGAAAACAGTGAGTTTGTGTTAGACGCGAATCGTGCTCTGATTCATGCTCTAGGCGGGGAGCTCAAGCTTATTGCTTTTTCAAACACGGTCTACACCTCTCAGGTGCCGAGTTACAGGACGGTGAAAACAGTGAGTTTGTGCTAGACGCGAATCGTGCTCTGATTCATGCTCTAGGCTGGGAGCGCAAGCTTAATGCTTTTTCAAACACGGTCTATACCTCTCAGGTGCCGAGTTACAGGACGGTAAAAACAGTGAGTTTGTGTTAGACGCGAATCGTGCTCTGATTCATGCTCTAGGCTGGGAGCGCAAGCTTATTGCTTTTTCAAACACGGTCTACACCTCTCAGGTGCCGAGTTACAGGACGGTGAAAACAATGAGTTTGTGTTAGACGCGAATCGTGCTCTGATTCATGCTCTAGGCTGGTATCGCAAGCTTATTGCTTTTTCAAACACGGTCTACACCTCTCAGGTGCCGAGTTACAGGACGGTGAAAACAATGAGTTTGTGTTAGACGCGAATCGTGCTCTGATTCATGCTCTAGGCTGGTATCGCAAGCTTATTGCTTTTTCAAACACGGTCTACACCTCTCAGGTGCCGATTTACAGGACGGTAAAAACAATGAGTTTGTGTTAGACGCGAATCGTGCTATGATTCATGCTCTAGGCTGGGAGCGCAAGCTTATTGCTTTTTCAAACACGGTCTACACCTCTCAGGTGCCGAGTTACAGGACGGTGAAAACAGTGAGTTTGTGTTAGACGCGAATCGTGCTCTGATTCATGCTCTAGGCAGGGAGCGCAAGCTTATTGCTTTTTCAAACACGGTCTACACCTCTCAAGTGCCGAGTTACAGGACGGTGAAAACAGTGAGTTTGTGTTAGACGCGAATCGTGCTCTGATTCATGCTCTAGGCTGGGAGCACAAGCTTATTGCTTTTTCAAACACGGTCTACACCTCTCAAGTGCCGAGTTACAGGACGGTGAAAACAGTGAGTTTGTGTTAGACGCGAATCGAGCTCTGATTCATGCTCTAGGCTGGGAGCGCAAGCTTATTGCTTTTTCAAACACGGTCTACATCTCTCAGGTGCCGAGTTACAGGACGGTGAAAACAGTGAGTTTGTGTTAGACCCGAATCGTGCTCTGATTCATGCTCTAGGCTGGCAGCACAAGCTTATTGCTTTTTTAAACACGGTCTACACCTCTCAGGTGCCGAGTTACAGGACGGTGAAAACAGTGAGTTTGTGTTAGACGCAAATCGTGCTCTGATTCATGCTCTAGGCTGGGAGCGCAAGCTTATTGCTTTTTCAAACACGGTCTACACCTCTCAGGTGCCGAGTTACAGGACGGTAAAAACAGTGAGTTTGTGTTAGACGCGAATCGTGCTCTGATTCAAGTTCTAGGCTGGGAGCGCAAGCTTATTGCTTTTTCAAACACGGTCTACACCTCTCAAGTGCCGAGTTGCAGGACGGTGAAAACAGTGAGTTTGTGTTAGACGCGAATCGTGCTCTGATTCATGCTCTAGGCTGGGAGCTCAAGCTTATTGCTTTTTCAAACACGGTCTACACCTCTCAGGTGCCGAGGTACAGGACGGTGAAAACAGTGAGTTTGTGTTAGACGCGAATCGTGCTCTGATTCATGCTCTAGGCGGGGAGCTCAAGCTTATTGCTTTTTCAAACACGGTCTACACCTCTCAGGTGCCGAGTTACAGGACGGTAAAAACAGTGAGTTTGTGTTAGACGCGAATCGTGCTCTGATTCATGCTCTAGGCTGGGAGCGCAAGCTTATTGCTTTTTCAAACACGGTCTACACCTCTCAGGTGCCGAGTTACAGGACGGTGAAAACAGTGAGTTTGTGTTAGACGCGAATCGTGCTATGATTCATGCTCTAGGCTGGGAGCGCAAGCTTACTGCTTTTTCAAACACGGTCTACACCTCTCAGGTGCCGAGTTACAGGACGGTGAAAACAGTGAGTTTGTGTTAGACGCGAATCGTGCTCTGATTCATGCTCTAGGCAGGGAGCGCAAGCTTATTGCTTTTTCAAACACGGTCTACACCTCTCAAGTGCCGAGTTACAGGACGGTGAAAACAGTGAGTTTGTGTTAGACGCGAATTGTGCTCTGATTCATGCTCTAGGCTGGGAGCACAAGCTTATTGCTTTTTCAAACACGGTCTACACCTCTCAAGTGCCGAGTTACAGGACGGTGAAAACAGTGAGTTTGTGTTAGACGCTAATCGAGCTCTGATTCATGCTCTAGGCTGGGAGCGCAAGCTTATTGCTTTTTCAAACACGGTCTACATCTCTCAGGTGCCGAGTTACAGGACGGTGAAAACAGTGAGTTTGTGTTAGACCCGAATCGTGCTCTGATTCATGCTCTAGGCTGGGAGCGCAAGCTTATTGCTTTTTCAAACACGGTCTACACCTCTCAGGTGCCGAGTTACAGGACGGTGAAAACACTGAGTTTGTGTTAGACGCAAGTCGTGCTCTGATTCATGCTCTAGGCTGGGAGTGCAAGCTTATTGCTTTTTCAAACACGGTCTACACCTCTCAGGTACCGAGTTACAGGACGGTGAAAACACTGAGTGTGTGTTAGACGCAAATCGTGCTCTGATTCATGTTCTAGGCTGGGAGCGCAAGCTTATTGCTTTTTCAAACACGGTCTACACCTCTCAAGTGCCGAGTTACAGGATGGTGAAAACAGTGAGTTTGTGTTAGACGCGAATCGTGCTCTGATTCATGCTCTAGGCTGGGAGCGCAAGCTTATTGCTTTTTCAAACACGGTCTACACCTCTCAGGTGCCGAGTTACAGGACGGTGAAAACAGTGAGTTTGTGTTAGACGCGAATCGTGCTCTGATTCATGCTCTAGGCTGGGAGCGCAAGCTTATTGCTTTTTCAAACACGGTCTACACCACTCAGGTGCCGAGTTACAGGACGGTGAAAACAGTGAGTTTGTGTTAGACGCGAATCGTGCTCTGATTCATGCTCTAGGCTGGGAGCGCAAGCTTATTGCTTTTTCAAACACGGTCTACACCTCTCAGGTGCCGAGTTACAGGACGGTGAAAACACTGAGTTTGTGTTAGACGCAAATCGTGCTCTGATTCATGCTCTAGGCTGGGAGCGCAAGCTTATTGCTTTTTCAAACACGGTCTACACCTCTCAAGTGCCGAGTTACAGGACGGTAAAAACAGTGAGTTTGTGTTAGACGCGAATCGTGCTCTGATTCATGTTCTAGGCTGGGAGCGCAAGCTTATTGCTTTTTCAAACACGGTCTACACCTCTCAAGTGCCGAGTTACAGGACGGTGAAAACACTGAGTTTGTGTTAGACGCGAATCGTGCTCTGATTCATGCTCTAGGCTGGGAGCTCAAGCTTATTGCTTTTTCAAACACGGTCTACACCTCTCAGGTGCCGAGGTACAGGACGGTGAAAACAGTGAGTTTGTGTTAGACGCGAATCGTGCTCTGATTCATGCTCTAGGCGGGGAGCTCAAGCTTATTGCTTTTTCAAACACGGTCTACACCTCTCAGGTGCCGAGTTACAGGACGGTGAAAACAGTGAGTTTGTGTTAGACGCGAATCGTGCTCTGATTCATGCTCTAGGCTGGGAGCGCAAGCTTAATGCTTTTTCAAACACGGTCTACACCTCTCAGGTGCCGAGTTACAGGACGGTGAAAACAGTGAGTTTGTGTTAGACGCGAATCGTGCTCTGATTCATGCTCTAGGCTGGGAGCGCAGGCTTATTGCTTTTTCAAACACGGTCTACACCTTTCAGGTGCCGAGTTACAGGACGGTGAAAACAATGAGTTTGTGTTAGACGCGAATCGTGCTCTGATTCATGATCTAGGCTGGGAGCGCAAGCTTATTGCTTTTTCAAACACGGTCTACACCTCTCAGGTGCCGAGTTACAGGACGGTGAAAACAAAGAGTTTGTGTTAGACGCGAATCGTGCTCTGATTCATGCTCTAGGCTGGGAGCGCAAGCTTATTGCTTTTTCAAACACGGTCTACACCTCTCAGGTGCCGAGTTACAGGACGGTGAAAACAGTGAGTTTGTGTTAGACGCGAATCGTGCTCTGATTCATGCTCTAGGCTGGGAGCGCAAGCTTATTGCTTTTTCAAACACGGTCTACACCTCTCAGGTGCCGAGTTACAGGACGGTGAAAACAGTGAGTTTGTGTTAGACGCGAATCGTGCTCTGATTCATGCTCTAGGCTGGGAGCGCAAGCTTATTGCTTTTTCAAACACGGTCTACACCTCTCAGGTGCCGAGTTACAGGACGGTAAAAACAGTGAGTTTGTGTTAGACGCGAATCGTGCTCTGATTCAAGTTCTAGGCTGGGAGCGCAAGCTTATTGCTTTTTCAAACACGGTCTACACCTCTCAAGTGCCGAGTTACAGGACGGTGAAAACAGTGAGTTTGTGTTAGACGCGAATCGTGCTCTGATTCATGCTCTAGGCTGGGAGCTCAAGCTTATTGCTTTTTCAAACACGGTCTACACCTCTCAGGTGCCGAGGTACAGGACGGTGAAAACAGTGAGTTTGTGTTAGACGCGAATCGTGCTCTGAT
>NW_027101732.1:0-73431 GCF_035609145.1 Eleutherodactylus coqui
TAAATACAAAGCGGAGGAGCTAGTGGGGATAGTTGGGGGACGGGATAGCATGGGCCAAGGCACCTCTCCAGCCCTGCACAGCCGACGGCTACTGTAGCAGTAGGGCTGGTGGAGCCGAGATCTTCTGTGGACACATTCCATTTGATATAGTAGTCATCCGCAATATAGTCGCTGACTAGTGTCACTGTAGACCGGGTTGCTTACATATCAGCAACTAATGAGGCCGCCTGCAGACGACCGTGTCTAATCCTGCTGCGAGAATTCTCGCAGTGGGACCCGACCCCCTGCAGGGACCAGCGCGGCTCCGGCTCTTTGATGTGCTGGCTGCCGGCCAGCAGGCACATGACGGAGCCGAGCCGCCAGTCAGGGAGTGACATTTCTGTGCAGAGCTCACAGAGCCCCGCACCGAAAAAGAGCATACTGCGATTTGTTTTCCTCACTGCCGTCTGCATAGGATTATTCTTTCTAACACAATCCTATGGCAGCTTCCACGGGTGTAAATTCTACGGGAAATCCTGCTGCGGAATTTCCGCCCGTGTGCCGGGGGCCTAAATGTGTACTGGTGATATGTAGGCCTTCTGATTATACTGACTTTAATCAACAACTGTGTAGTGAATGGCTCTACTAATACAACTAGCACAGTGTCCTGCCTGGCTCACACCCCACTTCCTGCCTACAAGCACCAGGGGCACATGCCCCACATCACCCCTCCACAGCTATGATCCTAAATACATCCATTACCTGGTGATGGGAGCGGCTGGCGGGTCTCCATCATGGCCTCCTTGTACAGATCCTTGTGTCCTTCTAAATACTCCCACTCCTCCATGGAGAAATAGACAGCGACATCCTGACACCTTATAGGAACCTGACAACACAATATACAGTCATTACCCAGAAGCCTCCAGTGCTGTTACTGTATAATGTCCCAGCATTCCCTGCAGCATCACCTCTCCAGTCAGCAGCTCAATCATCTTGTTGGTGAGTTCTAGAATCTTCTGTACATTGATGTCCTCGTGTATCAGGGGGTGAAGTGGGGGCCCCATGATTGGGCTCAGGGGTCTTCCCCATCCATCACACACAGGGGCCCGAGAGCCATCACTAGAGGTCTTCTTCACTACTGTGTAATCCTGTATATGGAGAGACATTTATAAATATCACTGCAGACATTTCCAGAGTCCATCACCTCTCCAGTGACATCATCAGTCATTACCATAGATAAGCATGACATATGACATCACCAGAATCTCTCCTCTCTACAGTGACATCATCTGTTATTACCATAGATAAGAATGATGTAATGTGACATCATCAGAGTCTCTCACCTCCCCAGTAAGCTGGAAGAGTATCTCTAGGGTGAGGTTGAATACACTCTCCGCCATCTTGTTTCTGTTGTCCTCCATCTTTGATGAATGAATCCTGTAGGGACCTGAATGGAAACAATATGAACCAATGTAAAAACCACAAAAACCAACATCTCCAAGTTCAGCTGCCGGTATTTTGAGGGACAAGTAGGATTTATAATAGCAGCATTTAATGTGGGAGAACCTTAGAAATACTTTATTAGGAATTCATTTAATAAGAAATTTTATAAAAACATTTGCTGGAATCCTTTAACCCCTTAGTGCTATAGGTAGTACATGTACGTCCTGCAGCGTCGGGGTATGTATGAACGCGCGGCGATCTCCCTCCATACAGCGCGAGCGCCGGCTGTTTACTGCGGCTGATACCAACTCCGATAAGCTGTCAATTCTGATAGCGCCATTTAAATGGGATGAGATCGCAGGGAGCCGTGCAGGTGTCATGGCAGCCGGGGGCCCTCTGTAACGCCCCGGGCTGTCCTGGCAGAATGCCTATCAAGCCATGCCCGTGGCTCCTCCAGAAAAGGAGTGAGAAGATGAGCCCATTCCCATCTAATTACTTCTCTGTACTAATTACTTACTGACTCCACGACCTAAACGTTTACCAGCGTCCGGATCGCAGCATCCAATAAGCCGCACAAACCTCAGTAAAGTTTACACCGCCGTATCCCGTCTGGGCCCAATCTGCAGCAGAAAGTAGGCCGACCGCTTCTATAGCGAAACCCGTTACACGCTGCCGTCACAGAGATAACAAATATCACTAGCGAGGAACGACTAATGCATTCCTGATGACAGATGGAAAACATCCTGAAGGTCATACAAATGGCCACCAAAATAACCTGCAGGGGGCGCCCGCCAGCCTCACCCTGCCCTGCAAAGGATTGCATCTTCTACATCCTGGTGATCAGAGGCATCTGGTCCTTCATCTACTAGGACTTACTATTCTTATACAGAGGAGTCTACATTCTGGTGCTCAGAGGGATCTCGTGCTTCAGTCACTAGGACTTACTATTCTTATACAGAGGAGTCTACATCCTGGTGGTAAGAGGAATTTGGTCCTTCAGCCGCTAGGACTAACTATTCTTACACAGAGGAGTCAACAACCTGGTGGTCAGAAGAATCTTCTCCATCTACTAAGAGTTACTATTCTTACATAGAGGAGTCTACATCCTTCTGGTCAGAGGGATTTGGTCCTTCAGTCACTAGGACTTACTATTCTTATACAGAGGAGTCTACATTCTGGTGTTCAGAAGGATCTGGTCCTTCAGCTGGTAGCTCTTATTAAACTTATACAGAGGAGTCTACATGCTGGTGGTGAGAGGGATTTGGTCCTTCAGTGGCTAGGACTTACTATTCTTATACAGAGGAGTCTACAACCTGGTGGTCAGAGGGATCTGCTCCTTCAGCCACTAGGACTTACTATTCTTCTACAGAGGAGTCTACATCCTGGTGGTAAGAGGAATCTGGTCCTTCAGACACTAGGACTAACTATTCTTACAGAGAGGAGTCAACAACCTGGTGGTCAAAAGAATCTGCTCCATCTACTAAGAGTTACTCTTCTTACATAGAGGAGTCTACATCCTGGTGGTCAGAAGGATCTGCTGCTTCAGCAGCACGGACTTACTATTCTTATACAGAGGATTCTACATCCTTCTGGTCAGAGGGATCTGGTCCTTCAGTCACTAGGACTTACTATTCTTCTACAGAGGAGTCTACATCCTGGTGCTCAGAGGGATCTGGTCCTTCAGCCACTAGGACTTACTATTCTTATACAGATGAGTCTACCTTCTGGTGGTCAGAAGGATCTGGTCCTTCAGCTGGTAGCTCTTATTATACTTATACAGAGGAGTCTACATGCTGGTGGTGAGAGGGATTTGGTCCTTCAGTGGCTAGGACTTACTATTCTCATACAGAGGAGTCTACAACCTGGTGGTCAGAGGGATCTGCTCCTTCAGCCACTAGGACTTACTATTCTTCTACAGAGGAGTCTACATCCTGGTGGTCATAGGGATCTAGTCCTTCAGCCACTAGGACTTACTATTTTTATACAGAGGAGTCTACATCCTGGTGGTCAGAGGGATCAGGTCCTTCAGTCACTAGGACTTACTATTCTTATACAGAGGATAAGGTACTGGACAGACCCTGTTCACCATAATGAGTTCTGGATGGCAGTTTCCTGGATAAGTAGCACAGGGTGGTGTAGAGACTTCAGGCTGTCAGACATTGTATGTGTCAGGCCTTGGGCCTATATCAGCTTCCATGTTATGGTTGTCATTTGTCAGGCCGTGGGAAAGCTGGATGAATTCAGTGTTCTAAAGTCTTATTCCTCTCTTTTGTATCTGGCAAGCCTTTGATGTACAGGAGGACACAAAACCCTTTGCTACTGACAAGGAGATGCTAAATAGGCACCCACTGGCACGGATTGGCACCTTGGATGGTTCACGCAGACATCCTGGTGCCCAATTTTACATCAGAAGGAAATCATTTAATAAAGGATATTTGGTCGTATGAAGGTCTTAGCCAGATATATATTATATATTTAGCATCGGGCTCACCAGCCAAGCAAAATAAAAAGGCTCAGAGCACCCAGAACTGCATATTTGGGAAAATATGGATGCCAACCCATCCGTGTATGGGCTCAAACCATATGTAAAATCAGGACTAAAAATGTGCCACGCCCATATTCAGGTTTGAGGGGGGGCTTTCCGAAAACGGGGAATTATGATTTTTCCCCAGGAATACAGGACTCCACCCCAACCCTCCAGAGTGACATCAGAGGGAGCAAGGTAAGGAGTGTTCTGAGGGTCCGTTTATAATGTAGGACCCTACAGACCCCAAATTGTGAGATCCTACAGAGATACGCCTTGGCGTAAGGCTGTCCCATTCACTTCAGTGACTCTGCATGTATTGGAACATTGGACCAACATCCAAATCCGATATCTTTCTTTTATTTTCCCCAGTTTATTTTAAAAATCTGCGTTGTGTATCCTACTGTATTTCCTTATGTCCCGTGAACAACCTTTTTATATTTTTGTACAAATCAGATATATTGCACTGCGAGGCCTTTTCTAGATTAAATCTGCAATTTAAAAGTCAGCCTTGTCCGTTTTACAACAAACCATAACGCTGAAGTTTGTGTTCATAATTCGGCTTCCAGTTTACCAATACCAAAGCTGGTGGTGGCAGGTTTATTTGTAGGAGTATTGAAGAGCTCTGGAGTGCGTTAGAACGGATCAGGGGGATGATTTGAGCTTTTGATTCACATGCGTGCAGAAGTCCGGGAAAGCTGTGTATAAATCAGCCTGTATTCTAACGACTTTAAGTTTGCAATATCGCACAGTGATCAAGGACAGAGGCGGGATCGAGAGGTATTGTCCCTTCTCCTCTCTCCTCCTGCCCACTACATGACACACAGCATTGTGTGAAAAACATGAGCAGCTAAAAAGCGTGTAAAATAAATAAAACACATGAAGTTTGTGGCCTGTAAACTTTAAAGGATTGTCATTAAAAAAAAACCTCTTACCTATTCCCCCCAGTCAGTCTTACCAGATCTTCACCTCAATGATCTTCTCCTGGCTCCTCCAGTCGGCCGAATCCTCTTCTTCCTGTGACGTAGCACACATTGCCGGCATTCTGCTTCCTGCGGGTCAGTGTACCCAGTCACTAGTGACATGGAGTTCACTGCCTAGCAGGGAATGCTGAATCCTCGGCAGCCTGCTTTAGCGCGACTGCGGATGTGTAATGTCTCACCGCTAGTGTATCATATACTATACTGTATGAAACACTAACAACAAAAAACGCGAATGTGCACTAAAGCAGGCTGCAGAGGATTCAGCATTCCCTGCTAGGCAGTGAAACCTACGTCACTCATAACATTCACTGCAGCTAATGGACGCTCCAAAACAATAAGTAGAGGATCCGGATGGCTGGAGGTGACGTGGCCCAGGGGACTGGAGGGGCCAGGAGAGGATCGGTGAGGAGAGGATGAGGTAAGAAGACTGCCTGGGGAGGAATAGGCAAGTATTGATTTTTTTCCTAATGAGAAAACCCCTTCAACCCCTTCCTGCAACAGGGTGTAAACTTACGTCCTGGGGATAGCGCGAGATCACATGTGATCTCGCGCTATCCCGCAGTGGGAGACGGCCATCAGTCACAGCCAGCCTCCTGCTGCAGCAGCGGGGGTGCATCGGATATGCGACCCCCACTGTTAACCCCTTCCCTGCCACGATCTATGTAGATCACGGCCTGTTGCCATGGCAACAGGATGCCAGACACTGGCGTCCTGTGTTGCCAGTGCCTAAGATCGCTGTATAAGCGATAAGGCATGGCAGTAGCATATTAGCATAAAAAAAGGTTAAAGAAAAATGAAAATGGCACATATTTTGTATTGTCGCGTCCGTAATGATGCGTACAATAAGCTGCACATGCTTTTGACTGTGCACAGAAAAAAAGCATTAAAAAAACCGCTAAAAAACTGAGGCAAAATTCTAATTTCTAGCATTTTGCCTCCCTAAAACCGCAATAAAAGTGATCAAAAGAGCTGTATGTAACCCCAAAATGGTACAGCTCCTCTCACAAAATATAAGCCCTCATAGAGCTCTGTACATAAAAAAATAAAAAAAATTACAGGACTTTGAATGCTGTGATTTAGAAAAAAAAAGATTTCCAAAAAAAGGGTTTTTATTGCAAAAAAGTGGAAAAACCTAAAAAAAGTAAGAATTTTGGTATTGTTGTAACCGTACCGTCCCACAGAAAAAATGTATTGTGTCATTTATGCTGCATGATTAACACTGTAAAAAAAAACTCCCCAAAAATCTATAGCAGAATTGATGCGTTTTCTCTCCCTGTTATCATAAAAAAAATAATAAAAGTTTTACAATATAGTCAATGTACCCAAAAGTTGCACCGATAAAAACTACAGTTCGTCACGCAAAAAACAAGCCCTTATATGGCCGCGTCGATGGAAAAATAAAAAAGTTATGACTTTTGATAAATGAAGAAAATCCGCCAAAAATCCTTGCGTCCTTAAGGTGCATACACACGACCGTATATCGGCTCTGTTTTCACGCCGAGCCGATATACGGAGTCCTCATCTGCGGGGGGGGGGGAGGATGGAAGAGCCAGGAGCAGGAACTAAGCTCCCGCCCCCTCTCTGCCTCCTTGCCATCCCCTCTCCGCCCCTCTGCACTATTTGCAATGAAAGGCGTCGAGACAGGGGCGGGGCTAAGTTTCTCGAATTAGCCCCGCCCCCACCCCGCTTCTCCCCTTTGCAAATAGCGCAGAGGGGCGGGAGCTCAGAGCACTGCTCCTGGCTCTTCCAGGCTCCCCCCTGCAGAGAGAGACGATGTATATTGGCTGGGCGTTAAAACCCAGCCGATATATTCTCGTCTGAATCCAGCCTCAAGCCCAAAATAGGCCATGTCATTACGGGGTTAACTGGAGCAACCGGCGTCAAAAGAGGTCGCATGACGAGAATATTTTTCCTTCTCTGTACAAGGCACTGGTCAGATCACACATGGGATATTGTGGACAGTTTTGGGCACCAATACTCAAGAAAGACATATCCCAGCTTGAGCGGGTACAAAAGTGGGCAACTAAAGTAATTACTGGAATGGGCGGACTACACACACACAGTGGCCCGAGCAGTAATCGTGATACACACACAGTGGCCCGAGCAGTAATCGTGGCCCACACACACACACACACAGCGGCCCGAGCAGTAATCGTGACCCCGCACACACACAGCGGCCCGAGCAGTAATCGTGACCCCGTACACACACAGCAGCCTGAGCAGTAATCGTGACCCCCCCACACACACAGTGGCCCGAGCAGTAATCGTGACCCCCACACACACACACAGTGGCCCGAGCAGTAATCCTGACCCCAAACACACAGTGGCCCAAGCAGTAATCATGACCCCCCCCTTTCCCCCCTCTCCACCACACACACACAGTGACCCGAGCAGTAATCGTGACACAGACACACACACACGGTGGCCCGAGCAGTAATCGTGACCCTCACAAACACAGTGGCCCGCGCACTAATCGTGACCCCCCCCACACACACACAGTGGCCCGAGCAGTAATTATGACCCCCCCCACACACACACACACAGTGGCCCGAGCAGTAATCGTGACCCCCCCCCACACACACACACAGTATCCTGGGCAGTAATCGTGACCCCCACACACACACACACATTGGCCCGAGCGGTAATCGTGACACCCCCCCCACACACACAGCGGCCCGAGCGGTAATCGTGACCCCCCCCCCCCACACACACACACAGCGGCCTAAGCAGTAATCGTGACCCCCACACACACACAGCGGCCCGAGAGGTAATCGTATACCCCAAACACACACACAGCGGCCGGAGCAGTAATCGTGACCCCCCCCACACACACAGTGGCCCGAGCAGTAATCGTGACCCAGACACACACACACGGTGGCCCGAGCAGTATTCGTGACCCCCCCACACATAGTGGACCGAGCAGTAATCGTGACCCCCACACACACAGTGGCACGAGCAGTAATCGTGACCCTCACACACACAGTGGTCCGAGCAGTAATCATGACCCACACACACACAGTGGCCCGAGCAGTAATCGTGCCCCCCCCCATACACACACACACACACAGTGGCCCGAGCAGTAATCGTGACCCCCCCCCCACACAAACGCAGTGGCCCGAGCAGTAATCGTGACCCCCCCACACACACAAAGTGGCCCGAGCAGTAATCGTGACCCCCCCCCCACACACACACGGTGGCCCGAGCAGTAATCGTGGCCCACACACACACACACAGCGGCCCGAGCAGTAATCGTGACCCTGCACACACAAAGCGGCCCAAGCAGTAATCGTAACCCCGCACACACACAGCTGCCCGAGCAGTAATCGTGACCCCGCACACACACAGCGGCCCGAGCAGTAATCGTGACCCCGCACACACACAGCAGCCCGAGCAGTAATCGTGACCCCCCCCACACACAGCGGCCCGAGCAGTAATCATGACCCCCCACACACACAGTGGCCCGACCAGTAATCATGAGCCCCCCCTTTCCCCCCTCTCCACCACACACACACTGTGGCCCGAGCAGTAATCGTGACACAGACACACACACACACGGTGGCCCGAGCAGTAATTGTGACCCTCACAAACACAGTGGCCCGCGCACAAATCGTGAACCCCCACACACAGTGGCCCAAGCAGTAATCGTGACCCCCACCTTTCCACCTCCCCCCCACACACACAGTGGCCCGAGCAGTAATCGTGACACAGACACACACACACGGTGGCCCGAGCAGTAATCGTGATCCTCACACACACAGTGGCCCGAGCAGTAATCGTGACCCCCCCCCCATACACACACACAGTGGCCCGAGCAGTAATCATGCCCCCCCCCACACACACACACAGTGGCCCGAGCTGTGATCGTGACCCCCCCCCACACACACAGTATCCTGGGCAGTAATCGTGACCCCCCCACACACACAGTGGCCCGAGCAGTAATCGTGACCCCCCACACACACAGCTGCCCGAGCAGTAATCATGACCCCCACACACACACAGTGGCCCGAGCAGTAATCCTGACCCCAAACACACAGTGGCCCAAGCAGTAATCATGACCCCCCCCTTTCCCCCCTCTCCACCACACACACACAGTGGCCCGAGCAGTAATCGTGACACAGACACACACACACGGTGGCCCGAGCAGTAATCGTGACCCTCACAAACACAGTGGCCCGCGCACAAATCGTGACCCCCCCCACACACAGTGGCCCGAGCAGTAATCGTGACCCCCCCCCCCCACACACACACACACAGTGGCCCGAGCAGTAATTATTTCCACCCCACACACACACACACAGTGGCCCGAGCAGTAATCGTGACCCCGCCCACACACACACACACAGTATCCTGGGCAGTAATCGTGACCCCCTCCACACACACACAGTGGCCCGAGCAGTAATCGTGAACCCCCCCCCCACACACAGTCGCCCGAGCGGTAATCGTGATCCCCCCCCCCACACACACACACACAGTGGCCCGAGCGGTAATCGTGACCTCCCTCACACACACACAGTGGCCCGAGCGGTAATCGTGACCCCCCCATACACAGTGGCCCGAGCAGTTATCGTGACACCCCCACACACACACAGTGGCCCGAGCAGTAATCGTGACCCCCCCCACACACACACACAGCGGCCCGAGCAGTAATCGTGACCCCCTACACTCACATCGGCCCGAGCAGTAATCGTGACCCCACACACACACACACAGACACACAGTGGCCCGAGCGGTAATCTTGACCCCCCCCCCACACACACACAGTGGCCTGAGCGGTAATCGTGACCCCCCATACACACACAGTGGCCCGAGTAGTGATCGTGACCCCCCCCCCCACATACAGCGGCCCGAGCAGTAATCGTGACCCCCACACACACACAGCGGCCCGAGCAGTAATCGTGACCCACACACACACACAGCGGCCCGAGCAGTAATCGTGACCCCCACATACTCACAGCGGCCCGAGCAGTAATCGTGACCCACCTACACACACACACAGCATCCTGAGCAGTAATCGTTACCCACCCAGACACACACACAACAGTGGCCCGAGCGGTAATCGTGACCCACACACACAGCGGCCCGAGCGTTAATCGAGACCCCCCCCATACACACACACACACAGCGGCCCGAGCAGTAATCGTGACCCCCTACACTCACAGCGGCCCGAGCAGTAATCGTGACCCCCACACACAGAGCGGCCCGAGCAGTAATCGTGACCCCCATACATACAGCGGCCCGAACAGTATCGTGACCCCCCACGCACCGGCTACCCGAGCAATAATCATGACCCCCCGCACACACACAGCGGCCCGAGCAATAATCCTGACCCCCCCCCCCCCCACAGACACACACACACAGCGGCCCGAGCAGTAATCGTAACCCCCCCCCCCACATACACACACACGGTGTCCTGAGCAGTAATCGTGACCCCCCCACACACACACACGGTGTCCTGAACAGTAATCATAACACCCCCCCCACACACACACACACACAGACAGTGGCCCGAGCAGTAATCGTGACCCCCTTCCCCCCCCACACGAACGGTGTACTGAGCAGTAATCGTGACCCCCCACCACACACACACACACACGCACGGTGTCCTGAGCAGTAATCGTGACACCCCCACACACACACACGGTGGCCCGAGCAGTAATCATGACCTCCCACACATACACAAACATCAACACAGACGTTGGCCCGAGCAGTAATCGTGACCCCCCCTTCCCCACACACACATACACACACTCACACATGGTGGCCTGAGCAGTAATCGTGACCCTCACACACACAGTGGCCCAAGCAGCAATTGTGACCCACACACACACACAGCAGCCCGAGCAGTAATCGTAACCCAACACACACACACGTTGGCCCGAGCAGTAATCGTGACCCTCACACACACTGTGGTCCGAGCAGTAATCGTCACCCCCACACACACACAGCAGTCCGAGCAGCAATTGTGACCCCCCCCACACTCACACACAGCAGCCCGAGCAGTAATCGTAACCCAACACACACACACAAACGGTGGCCCGAGCAGTAATCGTGACCCCCCACACACGGTAGCCCGAGCAGTAATCGTGACCCTCACACACACACACAGCGGCCAGAGCAGTAATCGGGACCCCACACACACACACAGTGGCCCGAGCAGTAATCGTGACCCCACACACACACACAGCGGCCCGAGCAGTAATCGTAACCCAACACACACACACAAACGGTGGCCCGAGCAGTAATCGTGACCCCCCACACACGGTAGCCCGAGCAGTAATCGTGACCCTCACACACACACACAGCGGCCAGAGCAGTAATCGGGACCCCACACACGCACACAGTGGCCCGAGCAGTAATCGTGACCCCACACACACACACAGCGGCCCGAGCAGTAATCGTGACCCCCCCACACACACACACGGTGTCCTGAGCAGTAATCGTGACCCCCCCCCCCACACACACACACACGGTGGCCCGAGCAGTAATCGTGACCCCACACACACACACACACATGGTGTCCTGAGCAGTAATCGTGACCCCCCCCCCACACACACACGGTGGCCCGAGCAGTAATCATAACCCCCACATACACACACGTTGGCCCGAGCAGTAATCGTGACCCTCACACACACAGTGGCCCGAGCGGTAATCGTGACCCCCACACACACAGCGTTCCGAGCAGCAATTGTGACCCCCCCCACTCACACACAGCAGCCCGAGCAGTAATCGTAACCCCCCCCCCACACACACACACACATGGTGGCCCAAGCAGTAATCGTGACCCACACACACACACAAACACACACATACGGTAGCCCGAGCAGTAATCGTGACCCTCAAACACACACACGGTAGCCCGAGCAGTAATCGTTACCCTCAAAAACACACACAGTGGCCCGAGCAGTGATCGTGACCCCCGCACACACACACACACAGCCGCCCGAGCAGTAATCGTGACCCCCCCCCACACACACACACACAGTGGCCCGAGCAGTAATCGTGACCCTCACACACACAGTGGCCCGAGCAGTAATCGTCACCCCCACACACACACAGCAGTCCGAGCAGCAATTGTGACCCCCCCCCCCACACACACACAGCAGCCCGAGCAGTAATCGTAACCCAACACACACACACAAACGGTGGCCCGAGCAGTAATCGTGACCCCCCACACACGGTAGCCCGAGCAGTAATCGTGACCCTCACACACACACACAGTGGCCCGAGCAGTAATCGTGACCCCCCCCCCACACACATACAGCGGCCAGAGCAGTAATCGTGACCCACCCCCCTCCACACACACACACACACACACACACAGTGGCCCGAGCAGTAATCGTGACCCCACACACACACACAGCGGCCCGAGCAGTAATCGTGACCCCCCCACACACACACACGGTGTCCTGAGCAGTAATCGTGACCCCCCCCCACACACACACACGGTGGCCCGAGCAGTGTTCGTGACCCCCACACACACACACACACACAAGGTGGCCCGAGCAGTAATCTTAACCCCCACATACACACACGTTGGCCCGAGCGGTAATCGTGACCCCCACACACACAGCGGTCTGAGCAGCAATTGTGACCCCCCCCCCCCCACACACACAGCAGCCCGAGCAGTAATCGTAACCCCCCCCCCACACACACACACGGTGGCCCGAGCAGTAATCATGACCCACCCACACACACACGGTAGCCCGAGCTGTAATCGTTACCCTCAAACACACACACAGTGGCCCGAGCAGTAATCGTGACCCCCACACACACACACACAGCGGCCCGAGCAGTAATCGTGACCCCCCCACACACACACACACAGTGGCCCGAGCAGTAATCGTGACCCCACACACACACACAGTAGCCAGAGCGGTAATCGTACCCCCCCACACACACACACACACAGTGGCCCGAGCGGTAATCGTGACCCCCAACCACACACACACAGTAGCCCGAGCAGTAATCGTGACCCTCAAACACACACACAGTGGCCCGAGCAGTAATCGTGACCCCCCCACACACACACACACACAGCGGCCCGAGCAGTAATAGTGACCCCCCACACACACACACAGTGGCCCCAGCGGTAATCGTGACCCCCCCCCCCCCACACACACACACACAGTGGCCCGAGCGGTAATCATGACCCCCCCCCCCAACACACACACAGTGCCCAAACGGTAATCGTGACCTCCCCCCCACACACACAGTGGCCTGAGCGGTAATCGTGACACCCCCCCCCCCCACCACACACACACACAGACGGTGGCTCGAGCAGTAATCGTGACCCCCACACACACGTTGGCCCAAGTAGTAATCTTGCCCCCCTACACTCACAGTGGCCGGAGCAGTAATCTTGACCCCCGCCACACACACAGTGGCCGGAGCAGTAATCGTGACCCGAGACACACACAGCGGTCCGAGCAGTAATCGTGACCCCCCCACACACACACACAGCGGCCCGAGCAGTAATCGTGACCCCCTACACTCACAGCGGCCCGAGCAGTAATCGTGACCCCCCACACACACACGGGGCCGTAGCAGTAATCGTGACCCCCCCCCCACACACACAGTGGCCCAAGCAGTAATCGTGACCCCTCCACACACACACAGTGGCCCGAGCAGTAATGGTGACCCCACACACACACACAGTGGCCCGGGCAGTAATGGTGACCCCCCAATACACACACAGTAGCCCGAGCAGTAATTGTGACCCCCCCCCCCCACACACACAGTGGCCCGAGCAGTAATCGATACCCCCTCCACACGCAGTGGCCCGAGCAGTAATCGTGACCCCCCCACACACACACAGTGGCCTTAGCAGTAATCGTGACTCCACACATACACACAGTGGCCCGAGCGGTAATCGTGACCTCCGACACACACACAGTGGCCCGAGTGGTAATTGTGACCCGACCCTTCCCCACACACACAGTGGCCCGAGCAGTAATCGTGACCCCCACACACACACAGCGGCCGGAGCAGTAATCGTGACCCCTCCCACACACACACAGCAGCCCGAGCGGTAATCGTGACCCCCACACACACACACACAGTGGCCGGAGCGGTAATCGTGACCCCGCCACACACACACACACAGCGGCCCGAGCAGTAATCGTGACCCCCCCCCACACACACACACAGCGGCCCGAGCAGTAATCGATACCCCCCCACACACACACAGTGGCCTGAGCAGTAATCGTGACTCCCTACACTCACAGCGGCCCGAGCAGTAATCGTGACACCCATACACACAGCGACCCGAGCAGTAATCGTAACCCCCACACACACACAGCGGCCCGAGCAGTAATCGTGACCCCCCACACACACGGCAGCCCGAACAATAATTATGACCCCCTTCCACACACACACACAGCGGCCCATGCAGTAATCGTGACCCCCACGCACACACACAGTAGCCAGAGCAGTAATCGTGACCCCACACACACACACACACACACAGACTGTGGCCCGAACAGTAATCGTGCCCCCCACACATACACACACACACAGACGGTGGCCCGAGCAATAAAAATGACCCCCTCCCCACACACACACACAAACGGTGGGCTGAGCTGTAATCGTGACCCACCCACACACATGGTGGCCCGAGCAGTAATCGTGACCCCCCACACAGACAGTGGCACGAGCAGTAATCGTGACCCCCTACACACACAGTGACCCGAACAGTATCGTGACCCCACACGCACATAGCTGGCCGAGCAGTAATCATCTATTGATTTGTAATGAACTGATAGTATTACGCAGCTGTAGTGATTTAACTCTATAGAGGCTAATGACTGCACAATTTCATTATGGTAGTTGCTGGACAATGTCATGGTGAAAGATGTGTGTTTTATAACTTCAGCCTAATGTGGAACTCTGCTGCATAAGGAAAGTGTTAAATCACAGTGCTATATGTATTGATTGTGTTCATCCTGGATGTTTCCCCAGCCCTGCCCCCACACAGAAACTTTTTAAATAACATTGAAACTTCTGAACAGGGACTGCCACGCACACAGAAATTCCTTCAGCTAGACCGCATGCTGAGAGGACAGAGTCCACACTACACTGGACTTGAGAGAAGGTGGGCAGGGAGGCAGGGAATTCTATATGACCTAGCGAATAAGAATATGTATATGTTACTGATGTAATCTGTTGCACGCCCATAAAGGGCAGTTGTTACAATAAAGACCTGAGGCTCTGTAACTCGAGAGAAAGCTGGTTGAGATTCAGGGCTGATAACTTGTGTCTGACTGGTTTCTTTCATTATGTGTGCACACTATACAATTAAGAAGCTACAGAATACCCTGAAATCTGCTGGAGGAAAATATGATCCAGATCAGCCCGAGCAGAAATCGTGACACCCCCCCCCACACACACACACACAGTGGCCCGAGCAGTATTTATGACCCCCCCCCCCCACACACACACACACACAGCGGCCTGAGCAGTAATCATGACCCCCCGCCCACACACACACATACATAGTGGGCCGAGCAGTAATTGTGACCCACACACACATAGTGGGCCGAGCAGTAATCGTGACCCCCGCCCCCCCATACACACACATAGCAGCCCGAGCAGTAATCGTAATCCTCCCCCCCCCCACACACATACATAGTGGACCGAGCAGTAATCGTGACCCACACACACATAGTGGGCCGAGCAGTAATCGTGACCCACACACACAGTGGCCTGAACAGTAATCGTGACCCTCCCACAAACACGGTGGCCCGAGCAGTAATCGTGGCCCTCCCACACACACAGTGGCCCGAGCAGTAATCGTGACCCCCACACACACACAGCGGTCCGAGCAGCAATTGTGACCTCACCCCCCCCACACACACACAGCAGCCCAAGCAGTAAACGTAACCCCCCCCCCACACACACACACACAGCGGCCCGAGCAGTAATCGTAACACACACACAGCGGCCCGAGCAGTAATTGTGACCCACCCCACACACACACACACACAGTGGCCTGAGCAGTAATCGTGACCCACACACACACATAGTGGGCCGAGCAGTAATCGTGACCCACACACACACAGTGGCCCGAGCAGTAATCGTGACCCTCCCACACACACGGTGGCCCAAGCAGTAATCGTGACCCTCCCACACATACAGTGGCCCGAGCAGTAATCGTGACCCCCACACACACGCAGTGGCCTAAGCAGTAATCGTGAGCCCCACACACACACAGTGGCCTGAGCAGTAATCGTGACCCCCCCCCCAACACACACACACAGTGGCCTTAGCAGTAATCGTGACCCCCCCACACACACAGTGGCCTGAGCAGTAAACTAGCCTGAGAATTTAGAGATAACGTGTAGTAAGTATAACAACGGTTAAATTTTTCTTCTGTATACTTTAGTGTTAGTAAAATTTACAAAGTGTATTGTAAATGAGAAGCAAGCATAGACAAATTGGGGCAATAGCAATAGTCTATGTGAGACCATAGCCATTGTGAGAAGGCTACAGGAGAGAATTACTTCATGCGGCAGGGGTGTCCAGGAACTTTACTTCTTATCTTTCTACTACTTTTTCTTTGATATTGTGTTATAGAGTAACTAAGAATATACAAAGAGGGCGGCCGCCTACTGACATAATGTAATATTTGTATTGTTGTCTTATATTGCATGAAGCGAATGTGTGAGTGATTGAGATAGGCAGATCCGATACGTGGGCACTGACCTCTAGGACACATTAAGGACCAACTTCGCTGTGCAGGTTGTTTTTGGACAAGCCCCTTATTGTGTTCAATGTTCACAGGCCCTACTCTGTAAAGCAAGAAGTAGTCTTCGTGTATATAGCGAAGCACTGATTCTGGTAAGGAACCTCTGTGTTTTCACTAAACATTTTAGTGGCCAGAGGCTTGTTTTATGTTGTTTGTCTTGTAAATCCACGTCAAGAACATAATTACTAACAATGGGAAATACAAACTGTAAGGCATTCTCCTGTGCATGTCTCTGTTGTTGTTGCCAACGACAGGAAGTCCTTCAAGGGGATAAGAAGTACATACACAAGTTAGATCCTGACTATGTCAAATATTGTGACATATAATATATGTATCAGGACAGCGCGCCACGAACAATGGGAAGCAATCTCAATATGGGCAACAAATCACACAAAATGGGACTCACCCGGTGTATAGTGGAGCCCGCTCCTGAGCCCCACCTACACCTCCAAGTCCTGGTTCGCTTTAATGCATACTGCCGGTCATCTCCCTGTGTGTCCACGGTATCCCGACGGGCTATATCGGGAGAGCTGCCAGGAAACTGTATCACACTCTAGGTGTGATCCACTGAAGCTATATCTAATAAAAATAAAAAAGTTCCTGCGCTCCTTTGGGACCCAATTCCACCAGGGATTGGAATTACCAGTGTATAAGTAAATTAAAAACTTGGAATATGGAATAAAGAAAGTTTTTAATTTACTTATAAACTGGTAATTCCAATTCCTGGTGGAATTGGGTCCCAAAGGAGCGCAGGAACTTTTTTATTTTTATTAGAAATATTGTGACATAAGTGGGAAAAGAAATATGGATTTAAAAAAAATAAATTAAAAGTTCCTAGTTGTAAAGAATTATGTGATAAAATACAGACAAAATCAGCTAAAGATCAGCAGAAATACGGATTATCCGCTGCTGAAGCCTGGTTAAAAGAAGCCCCAAGCTGTCACGCCCATATAAAAATAGACCCCCGACAGTTTGATGAACAATTCAAAGGGTTAATGAGGTGTTACAATTGAATGAAAAATAGAGAGAGCAGATAGAAATATTCTAGGGCCAGATTGGAGTTCTGTAGAAGGAAATTAGAATGGGATGGGAGGAGATGGTAGACCTCTTCCATAGGATAATCAGGGGAAGAGAGAGATGATCCTAATGCTGCATATAATCAGCCATTAAAGAATGCATTTGTAAGTGGAGTAAAGAAAGGAATAGGAGGTTATATAATGAGATACATGGTTACCCTGAGGATGGGATTGTTGCAGGATGTTTTGGAGTATGAAAAACATGCAGAAAAGTGAAAGAATGTGATACGATGGTTCAAGAAAGTCAGAGAGGTCATTGGACAGCGAGAGGATGTGGAAGTAGAGGCAGAGGAAGAAGCAGAGGTGGGATGCAGCTCAGGGATTTAAATGTGTGTTTGAATTATGGGAAATCTAGTGATGTTCTCAGGTACTTTGGGAAAAAATGACTAGGAGGGGTGGATGTACAACACTTGGAGGATCTCTTGGCAAGATAGATCTCTAGGTAAATGGGCGAATGATTACTTTCCTGGTGGGCTCAGGAGCCACCAGGGCATTAATACATCCCAATATGTACCCAATGTAAAATGTAGTAATAGTCATATCCTGGTAAGAGGGGTTAATGGCCGGACCCACAGGGAATCTCTCTTTGAACCAGTTATAACCGACTCAGAGACAAATAAGTCTGTGAATGTCAGATTATGTAGTCTCGAATATGTCCAGTAAAATTGTTGAGATGAGACATTGTGATAAAATTAGGTATACCTTCACCAGAGTACCTCAGGGCTGCTGTGAAAGTTTAACAATTTTCTCCCAGGCTATGTCAGCAAACTTAGCCCAGTTACAGCCTCCTAAAGGTAGTCAGCTACTACTTTATGTTGGTAGCCAGCAGCAGACAGTGGAGAGAATTGTGGGGGGACACAGGTTTCTTTATGAGCAAGGCCTTAAAGTAAACAGGTAGAAACTCCAAATACTGCACACAGTTAGTTATACTCATATCTTAGTCCTTGTAGACATCCCCCTGCAGGACACTACTGCTCTCACAGCCACACCTGACAACTGAGGGATGTACTACGCTCCATCCATCTACCTTACTGCCTATTTCTTAAGACGGTCCTCCATACAACTGTCTACGAGAGATGGCACATAAGGTGTTACCCCGACCAGATCTGCAGGATGTATCTCTGGTAGATGCTGAATACACTCTTTGTAGATGGGTTGTACATCTCCGTATCTTACCTAAATCGTTCTTCAGATGTGCAGTAGTTTTGAGCCATGGCCTATGTCATGTCTCAACAGGGGGGATGGTAGCACTCATATGGAAAGTGTTCACAGCCTATGGGTTTACAAACTATTATTTGTGCTAAACACAATGCACAAGGGAATATAAGACCAAGGAGGGGCGCTGTCCTACACCTCAGTATCCTTTCCAACACATTTGTATGGACTACATAGAATTATACAAATGTGAAGGTAAGAAATACTGCCTAGTAGAGATGAGCGAGTATACTCGCTAAAGGCAATTGTTCGAGCGAGCATTGCCTTTAGTGAGTATCTCCCCAGCTCGAGACTGCATGTTCGGGTGGCGGCGTGGGGGAGCGGTGAGTAGCGGCTGTCAGCAGGAGGGAGCGGGGGGGAAAGAGAGATCTCCCCTCCTTTCCGCCCCACTCTCCCCCGCAGCTCCGTGCCCGCTGCCGACACCCGAACCTGCAGTCTCGAGCGGGGGAGAAACTCGCTAAAGGCAATGCTCGCTCAAGCAATTGCCTTTAGCGAGTATACTCCCTCATCTATACTGCCTAGTTATCATGGATGCTTTAGCCAAGTGGGTAGAAGTGTTTCCCACAGGTCAGCAGATGTAGCCACAGTGGCTAAAGCATTACTAAGGGAAATAACACCAGGTGATTGGGTCCTCATCAAGGGGATAAAGAAAGAGAACTAGAAGACCCCAAAGTGAGAAAGACCTTACCAGGTTTCCCCATTTGTACTTACCAGGTATTCCTAACCACTCCTACTGCAATACGGATCGCTGAACAGCTGACCTGGATTCACCAATCACACTATAATAAGGTAACACAGGCAGAGCAGGGGCAGTGGGGGGTCTGGTTTAGCCCGCTACAGAGGGGGGGGGGCACATTAGGTGGTCTTCATCTCAACCCGGTGAAGAAATCCACACCCCTTCCCCGAGGGCCTCCTCGGTAAGGACAAAAATGACAGGAATAGCATTTCTTTTCGGTGTATTGGTGAGTCTGGGGAATGCTATTGATGACAGCCCTGAAATTGTCAGAGCTGATCATCATATTACCTGATCCTACACGATGGGGGGTGCTGGGAGAGCGCTGAGTGTAACTTTTATAGAAGGAGTGACGAGCGCCATACTGGTAGATATGCTCCCTGACTTATTCACTCCAAGCCATGCTAGCCGTCATAAAACCCTCCTGCAGTCATACCGTTTCTGCCGTCACACAGTTTAATGTCTGACCATTGTCTGTGTATAGCCTCCCTCACTTTCCACCTCACCATACCGTGCACATCTCCAGCCCCTTTACCTTCTGTATCCCCCCATTACTTGTAGTATGTAAGCTCGTTGGAGCAGGACCCGCACCCCTAATGTTCCCATCAGCTGATTACTATGTAACCGTGGTTCTGTAATGTTTGTACTTTTGTCTTTCTGTATCCCCCCTCTCTATGTAAGCGCTGCGGGATATGATGGTGCTATACAAATACAGATTATTATAGATATGTGTCAGATGAGGGACTTGTTGGTATTGCACACAAAAGAATAAGGCATGGCTAAATGCTTGCCTGGCTTGATAGTACTCTTAGTCAGGCCACGTCCCTACGGCCATTTTAGTACCTACTGTAATACCTTCGGCCGCTGCCCAGGTGCCATCTTGGCTTCTCACATCCCATAGATGTACCTTTACCTGGCATCCCAATGCTTGCACTTGTAGTACACAACACCAGTGATTAGTGCCTTCTCTGAATTGCGTAAGAATAGTCAGAACCCTCCATCACTGTCCTCTGTTTCTTGATATGTGGTCTATCTTAAGTGTGCGCTATAAGGTAGGCTCAGGGTGATACTGCAGGATATTTAGTCGTAGCAGAGGAATATGTATGGTCTCCTTCAGATAAGTGTCCAGTAGTGCGGGGAAAGGTTGCTATGGGTGACAGTAGTGAGGCGACAGGTTGCTATGGGTGACGGTAGTGAGGCGACAGGTTGCTATGGGTGACTGTAGTGAGGGGACAGGTTGCTAGGGGTGACAGTAGTGAGGCGACAGATTGCTATGGGTGACGGTAGTGAGGCGACAGGTTGCTATGGGTGACGGTAGTACTGACAAAGATCAGGGATAGTAGGCAGCAGGACAGAAGGGATGATTACATGATGCAGATAGTCCTAGGATGAGACAGTGGAGGAATAAAGGTTTACAGTAGTATTAAATGAAGATGACAGACAATGGCTTGAGTGCTGCTCTGTGTGGTGGGGTCAGCTCACAAATGGTTAAACCATCTGTTTCATTGGAATGCTTGTTTCACTTTCACCCCCACCTTTCAGCTTTAGAGTTCAGTGAGAAGAAGGGAGGGGGGAGTGCGTGTCTCACTCTCTAACGTAGTAGTCTGATAGCGATGCTCTGCTTGCTTGAAATGAATAGACTTGTAATGAAGATGATCACGAATGAAGTTTAGTATAAACTTGTGTAAACAGGGAACGTCCATTCTTGCTGTTCTTTGTGTACATGTCAGTTCTGTGATTGGTTTGCAGTGAGTTTGATTGTTAAATGGTGTTTTCAATGTGATAATGTCAGGTAAGAAAAAAATAATTATTAAGTTGTTGATAATGTGAGACCTGAGTGTTCCTATTAAGGGTAAATATCACAAGGATGCTGCAGTTAGATGTAGGAGTCTAGAAAGAGTTAAAGCTCTGTTTATCTTACTCCATCACCTCTCCCTGATAAGAGAAATTCCAGAGGGGCAGTTGTTAAGGTTGGAGGATCAAGCGACTCTGCAGATGATTGGAGTAGTAGTAGTTGTGTGAATCTTTATGTTATGCAGTAAACATTGTGTATAGAGAATGTTAATAATAATTATATGAGATAGAAAGACTTGACCCCACGATAGATAAAAGTTAATGACAAGTCCACAAGCTGTGATGAACATAAAATGTGTGATTAAGCTTCTTAACTGTACCTACCCCCCACAGATAAGTGATCCATGTTATACATTGGGTTTGCTGTTTCCATCTGTGGGCAGGGACCAAATACCTGCTGCTGTCTCCGATCCTGGGGTTATACTTACTTCGCGCTACCAGGTAATGGGACCAAGGCAGACTACAGGAGACTGCCTGAGGGATGCTGTGCGGAGAGGAGAACCGTAAAGGGCACGCTGTCTCTGGGATATGGCCTGAGCTACAGAGGGCACACACAGACGTGTAATGGTTGTGTGGTGACAGGTGCCTAGAACAGGTGCTAGGTACAGGCCCTAGCGGGATTGTGCTTTGGTACAACTGATAATGCCTATGCACCTCAAGACCTCCAAGGGCAACAGCAAGGGCCATGTACGGAGAACTAGGAACTCCTCTCCCAAAGGTACCTATGACGCCATCAGGGTCCCAAGGGGGGTACCGGACGAGTATGGGGCGAGAAAACGGATGGCTGCAGAGGGTTTGAGTCTCTTCTTGCATGGTGGGCAACAGTGAATAATAAAGTAGACTGTATTAAGTACACATACTATAACCAACAGAGATTTGTTAATTATACAAGAGATGCAATCAGGGGCCTAGAGGAACAACTATGACCTCACTTATGGTATGGCAAAATAGAATGGCTCTTGTTATATGTTACTAGCAGAAAGAGGAGGAGTTTGTAAAATGATTGGAGGATATTGTTGTACTTTCATCTATATATAAAATTGAATGTATGCGTGTGTGTCTGTCTGTCTATGTGTCTGTCTGTCTGTTTGTCCTTTATGCGCTACTACACCATTCATCCGATCGCCATGAAACTTTGGGAAGTTGTTGAGTACACTCCTGGGAAGATTATAGGCATAGTACAACTATCCTACGATAAATGGCGCGCGTGCGTCGTCGACAGTTACGCCCCACCCCGCGTAGATCGTTCGATTTCCATCATTGCCACTAATTCTCTCACTTCCCGATGTTGTAGAAACATGAAATTTGGCACGAGCATTGATTATGTCATAAATAGGAAAAGTTAATGGGTCCCAACTCGATTATTCAATTCTATGCGCAAAAGAATTGGCGTCAAAATTTTATGTACGGAATCTAATTTTCTCGCTTCCCAATGTCATAGAAACTTGAAATTTGGCACAAGCATTGATTATGTCATAAATAGGAAAAGTTAATGGGTCCCAACTTGATTATTCAATCCTAAGCGCAAAAGAATTAGCGCTCAAATTTTACATACGGAATGTAATTTTCTCACTTCCCGATGTCATAGAAACTTGAAATTTGGAACGAGCATTGATTATGTCAGAAATAGGAAAAGCTAATGGGTCCCAACTCCATTATTCAATTCTAAGTGCCAAAGAATTAGTGTCCAAATTTTACGTTCGGTATCTAATTCTCTCACTTTCCAATGTCATAAAATCTTGAAATTCGGCACGAGCATTGATTATGTCAAAAATAGGAAAAGATAATTGGTCCCAACTCAATTATTTAATTCTAAGCGCCAAAGAATTAGCGTCCAAATTCTACGTACAGAATCTAATTTTCTCACTTCTCGATGTCATAAAAACTTGAAAATTGGCAGGAGCATTGATTATGTCATAAATAGGAAAAGTTTATGGGTCCCAACTCGATTATTCAATTCTAAGCGCCAAAGAATTAGCGTCCAAATTTTACGTACGGAATCTAATTTTCTCACTTCTCGATGTCATAAAAACTTGAAATTTGGCACGAGCATTGATTATGTCATAAATAGGAAAAGTTAATGGGTCCCAACTCGATTAATCAATTCTAAGCGCCAAAGAATTAGCGTCCAAATTTTACGTACAGAATCTAATTTTCTCACTTCTCGATGTCATAAAAACTTGAAATTTGGCACGAGCATTGATTATGTCATAAATACGAAAAGTTAATGGGTCCCAACTTGATTATTCAATTCTAAGCACCAAAGAATTAGCGTCCAAATTTTACGTACGGAATCTAATTCTCTCACTTTCCAGTGTCATAGAAACTTGAAATTTGGCACGAGCATTGATTATGTCATAAATAGGAAAAGTTATTAGGTCCCAACTCGATTATTCAATTCTAAGCGCAAAAGAAAAAACGTCCAAATTTTACATACGGAATCTAATTTTCTAAGGTCTCGATGTCATAAAAACTTGAAATTTGGCACGAGCATTGATTATGTCATAAATAGGAAAAGCTAATCGGTCCCAATTCGATTATAAGTGCAAAAGAATTAGCATCCAAATTTTACGTACGGAATCTAATTCTCTCACTTCTAGAGATGAGCGAGCACCAAAATGCTCGGGTGTTCGTTACTCGGGACGAAATTTTCGCAATGCTCGAGGGTTCGTTTCGAGTAACGAACCCCATTGAAGTCAATGGGCGACCCGAGCATTTTTGTATATCGCCGATGCTCGCTAAGGTTTTCGTTTGTGAAAATCTGGGCAATTCAACAAAGTGATGGGAACGACACAGCAACGGATAGGGCAGGCGAGGGGCTACATAGTGGGCTGCATCTCAAGTTCCCAGCTCCCACTATTAAGCCACAATAGCGGCAAGAGTGGGCCCCCCCCGCACTGTCAGCGTAAAGATCGTTCTCCTCTGCCATAGCTGTAACAGCTGTGGCAGAGAAGAACGATGTTTGCCCATTGAATTCAATGGAGCCAGCAATACAGCAGGTTCCACTGAAAGCAATGGGCTGCCGGGGATCGCAGGATGAATTGTCGGGAAGGGGTTAAATATATAAGCCCTTCCCTGCAATTCATCCAGAAATGTGTTACAATAAAAATATATACCGGCGTATAAGGCGACGGGGCGTATAAGACGACCCCCCAACTGTCACCTTATACGCCGGCAATACAGTGGAGCAAAGAATAAAAATCATTACTTACTTCTTCTGACGTTCTGCGGCGCTCCTGCAGGCTGTTGCTCCCTCCTGGTCCACGGCAGAGTATTGCTTTCTGGACACAGGGCTTGAAATCCCCGTCTCCAGAAACACAGCCAATCACAGCCATTCAATGACATCATTGTCATTGGCTGTGATTGGCTGAAGGCACGTGTGTTTCTGGAGGCGGGGATTTAAAGCCCTTCGTAGAGAAATCAATGCTCTGCCGGGAACCAGGAGGGAGCAACAGCCTGCAGGAGCGCCGCAGAACACCAGGAGGGAGCAACAGCCTGCAGGAGCGCCGCAGAACGTCAGAAGAAGTAAGTAATGATTTTTATTCTTTGCTCCACTGTATTGCCGGCGTATAAGGTGACAGTTGGGGGTCGTCTTATACGCCCCGTCGCCTTATACGCCAGTATATATTTTTATTTTTACACATTTCTGGATGAATTGCAGGGAAGGGCTTATATATTTAACCCCTTCCCGACAATTCATCCCCGCGCACGCCGGCAGCCCATTGCTTTCAGTGGAACCTGCTGTATTGCTGGCTCCATTGAATTCAATGGGCAAACATCGTTCTTCTCTGCCACAGCTGTTACAGCTGTGGCAGAGAAGCAGGATTTGTCTTCTATATGTTCTCAATGGGGTCGGCGCTGCTGCCGCCGGCCCCATTGAGCGCATATAGAGAAGATTTATGGCCTTAAGAAGGACGGTTGGTGTTCTTGAAACCCCAAATACTCCTAACACTCTCCCTATAGCAGCTCCAACACGATAGCACTTTCCCTGAACTAATGTCAGAATGCATCTGTGGCGAGCCGCGGGAGGGGCAGATTTCAATACTCGGGTGACACCTAATCTCGCCAGCCACTCACTGCAGGGGGGTGGTATAGGGCTTGAACGTTGCAGGGGGAAGTTGTAATGCCTTCCCTGTCTTTCTATTGGCCAGAAAAGCGCGCAAATTTCTCAGGGAAGAAAGTGAAAGTAACTCGAACATCACGTGGTACTCGTTACGAGTAACGAGCATCTCGAACACCCTAATACTCGAACGAGTATCAAGCGCGGACGAGTATGCTCGCTCATCTCTACTCACTTCCCAATGTCATAAAAGCTTGAATTTTAGCACGAGCATTGATTATGTCATAAATACGAAAAGTTAATGGGTCCCAACTCGATTATTCAATTCTAAGCGCCAAAGAATTAGCGTCCAAATTTTACGTACGGAATCTAATTTTCTCACTTCTCAATGTCATAGAAACTTGAAATTTGGCACGAGCATTGATTATGTCCTAAATAGGAAAAGTCATTAGGTCCCAACTCGATTATTCAATTCTAAGCGCAAAAGAAAAAACGTCCAAATTTTACATACTGAATCTAATTCTCTCACTTCCCAATGTCATAAAAACTTGAAATTTGGCAAGAGCATTGATTATGTCATTAATAGCAAAAGCTAATGGGTCTCAACTTAATTATCCAATTATTCAATTTTAAGCTTTAATTCTCTCACTTTCTGATGTCATCTATATATATAAAAATGAATGTCTGTCTGTCTGTCCGTTATGCATTACTACACCATTCATCCGATTGCCATGAAACTTTGGGAAGTTGTTAAGTACACACCTGGGAAGATTACTGGCATAGTACAACTATCCTACGATAGGTGGCGCGCGTGCGAGCATCGTCGACAGTTATGCCCCCCAGACAAAGATCGTTTGATTTCCATCTCAAGCACAAAAGCAAAAGGCATTACGAGCAACGGGATGCGTGTTCAACTACAAAATGATGCATCCGCCGAACATTTCGCAAGACATTTGCTGGATATTGAGAATGCTGAGGTAACATGAAAGCTGTGCTGTGATTGGTTGCTATATATTATATTGCTGAGGTAACATGAAAGCTGTGCTGTGATTGGTTGCTACTTATACTGCTGAGGTAACATGAAAGCTGTGCTGTGATTGGTTGCGATATATTATACTGCTGAGGCAACATGAAAGCTGTGCTGTGATTGGTTGCTACTTATACTGCTGAGGTTACATGAAAGCTGCGCTGTGATTGGTTGCTATTTCTTATACTGCTGAGGTAAAATGAATGCTGTGCTGTGATTGGTTGCTATTTTTTATATTGCTGAGGCAAATTAAAAGTCGCGCTGTGATTGGCTGTTATATATTATACTGCTGAGGTAACATGAAAGCTGCGCTGTGATTGGGTGTTATATATTATAAAGCTGAGGTAACCTGTAAGCTGCGCTGCGATTGGTTGTTATATATTATACCACTGATGTAATATGAAAGCTGTGCTGTGATTGGTTGTTATCTAGATATATAAAAATGAATGTATGTATGTATGTATGTCTGTCTTTGCAGCAACGCGCGACGGGTAAGCTAGTGCATAATAAAATGAACCAGCTGATAACTCTGGCATAGATGATCCATTCAGGGACTGGTTAAAAACTTTTTTGGACCCGGGTCACAAGTCATATACTCCACACTAGTCTATGTGTCAGTATTTGCCTCCATTCTAGTACTCTGCGGTTGCTGCTGTATTCCATGTATCCAAGGATGGCTACAAACCTTATTGACACTTCCATCACCAAAACTATGTTCCAAAATATACAAGACGACGGAGAACAAGATGGCTTACTGGGTCAGGTGACCACCTCAGTCTGACAAGTGATGGGTAAAAGTTCCATGAAGAAAGCGCTATTTTGGGGGGCGTGGTTTGGTGTAGGACCGAGACGGCCGTGTCTACATAGACTCCGCTCGGTAGCGACCTTCAGCGACGGTTAAAGCAACGGAGGGCTTACCTGTTCTCTCCGTACAGCAAGGGGAAGCTCCGCTGGTCATGGCGACGTCCCGGAGAAGGAATTCAAAAGCCAAACCGACGCGCTTAGAGGAGTTTTTCACTCCGCGCGCTCCTCTCCCTGAAATGGCGGCAGACGGAGCGGCAGAGCCTGCAGACAACGACCCGGTAAGGGACTCTCACAGTCCTCATGTCCTGCTCCCTGGGAGTAGTGGGGAGGAAGAGAACACGCTGTGGGAGACGGGAACCCTGTCCCATAGCAGAAGAGAAGCTGAGGGTGAGGGCAAAAAGAAACCTAATGTCCCCCCTGGCCGTAACACAAAAAACAAGATGGCGGCGGCCACGCTGCAGAAAGATAATCCTGCTTCTGCCTCTAACAGTCCAGCTAAGCAACGGCAGAAATTGTCGGTTGACACTGAGGAGGTTAATCCCGATGTGAGTGCCTCTGATGTAGTTTTGGAAGGTGAATTAGATAATTTGAATGCAACAGAAAAACCTGCCTCTGAACTTTATATTAAAGAGGCCATAATGGCTTTAAGGAATACAATACAGGCAGACTTGAAGAGCCTAACTCAACATGTGGACACCTCAGTCCTAGAGGTTAACAATAGACTGAATACCACAGAAAACAAAATGGGAGAGCTTGTAAAATCCCATAACAAGCTTATAGATGCGCACTATGATCTGGAGAATACGGTTACCAAGTTGCAGAATAAAATAGCAGACCTAGAAGATAGGAATAGGCGCAACAATGTTAAAATACGTGGCGTCCCCGAGAAGATCACCAACACCGAAATCCACGACTATGTTTTACGTCTAATCCAGAAAATTCTTCCAAACATTCCTGAGCATGAGCTCAAGATAGATAGAGCTCACAGGCTGCCTTTACCAAAATTTTTGAAAGATACCAGTCCAAGAGACATTATAGTGTGTATTCACTATTATAGCACGAAAGAGGCTCTCATGAGTGCCGCGAGGAAGATGGGGGTCTTGCCGAGCCCCTATTCAGAGATCCGTTTATTTGTCGACCTTTCGCAGGCTACTATGGAGGCGAGGCGCAACTTTGCAGACATCACTCTGGCCCTGAGAGAGGCGAAGATCCCGTACAGGTGGGGTTTTCCCACGAAAATCCTTGCAACAAAGGAAAATTCTCTTCACATCTTTCATGACCCTACCTCGGCCAAAGCTATCTTGAAAACGTGGGGTATCAAGATAAAAGATTCTTCACCCATGCGTGCTGATAATCGTCCTGGAGAATCCCGGGTGAGAGACCCTTGACCATCTTACTCCTTGCTGTCACACAGGACAGCTGTTTTCTTGCATTAAGTCCTACCGTATTAAGGACCTGCAGGTGTGAAGGTTGCACACTCGCACTTCCCTGCGAACTTTCATCCCCCTAAACGAGCCCGCAAGCAGTTGCTTGCCTATTTACGTCAGTATGTTTTGCTGTTTTTATCTCTCTTACGATGCGTTTTTGCATTTTAAATGCACTTCGTCAAATTGTGTGAATTATTGCATAACCAGAATATTCTTTTTCCGCTTTGTTTGTAGTTTTGTTTCAACAGGCATTACTCACTACTGGGGTTCCCCGTCTCCTAGCTCCGTTACGCCGTTCCAATGGAAATGGCGTTGAAGATACTATCGCTGAATGCCAACGGGGTGAACTCCCCACACAAGAGAAGCTCCGTATGGAAGGAGGCTCCCCGGTGCAGCGCAGATATTGTATGTATCCAGGAGACACATCTTCTTGACATAGACTGCCCCCGTATGTCACATAAGAGTTTCCCACATATTATCTATGCGTGTGCCCCCAAGAAGCAGGCGGGCGTTTTGGTTGCAGTCAGGGAGTCCATAACGTTCAATGTTGAAAAACAGATCAGCGACCCTAAAGGTCGATATATAGTTCTGGTGGGCTCTCTGAATGGAACGCAAATTACACTAGTCAACATTTATGCCCCGAATGTAAAACAGATACACTTTTTGAACAAGCTTATGAAAAAAGTTTCTAAGGTTTCATGTGGTCCGCTGATTTTCTGTGGGGACTTTAATCTAATACCTGAGGGTAACATCGATTCCACTCACCACACTACAAAGAGGGCAGCTTCTCTGGGCCATTGGCTTCGGAGGAATGCTCTCCTGGACACGTTCCGCTGCCTTAATGCAACGTCAAGGGAGTATACTTTTTACTCATCTCGTCATAAGTCGTTCTCCCGTATCGACCTATGCTTGGTCGACAAACAATTAATCTCCTCAGTGGCAAAAGCGGAAATCGGTACGGCCACATGGTCGGACCATGCTCCGACAGTGACAACACTTGCCCTGGGTAGGCCCCGTCAGGTGACTAGATTGTGGAAAAATAATACATACCTAATGCAACTCCCTGAATACAAGAAAGAAATTAAAAAGGACATGGAAGAATTTTTTAGGTTGAACGACTCTCCAGACATAGACCCCAATGTTCTATGGAATGCCCACAAGGCCTTTATGCGAGGGGTCCTTATAAAGTTGGGTGCTAGGTATAAGAGACAAAAGCTCAAAAAAACAGAATCCTTGATTTCAGATATCCAGCTTTTAGAGGACGAGCTGCAGGCGGTTCCGTCGCGGTCTTCCCATGATAAATTAATTAAAGCGCGTCTTGAATTACGCAATATTTTGCAAAGTGACTTCGATAAAGAGGTTACGGCACGGAGGGCTAATATTTATTCCTCGATAAATAAGCCAACCAAGTGGATGGCCACCCTAGTAAAAAAAAGAATAATAAGAGCGAGTATTCCTTTTGTGTGGAACTCAAAAAATAAAGAATTTAAAATAACTCACCCCCAAAAAATCGCAGAAAGATTCCGTAAATATTATAGTGACTTGTACAACTTGAAAGACGACCCCTCATTGAGCCATCCGAGAGGTGCCGCGATAGAAGACTTTCTAAATAAATTAAACATACCAAAAATATCTCCCTCCCAAGCAGTAGACCTTGACAAAGAAATGTCAGCAGAGGAGGTCGCAGATACGATCTCAACTATGAAAAATCAAAAAGCTTTTCAGCCGAATATTATAAACTATTCCAGGGATTACTATCCCCATATTTAGTAAGAAATTTCAACAGAGCCATGCAAAGAGGCGCTTTTCCTGGAGAATCCTTGCAAGCAACTATAGTAGTTCTTCCAAAACAAGGTAAATCCCCTGACGATCCCTCAAATTTTCGGCCAATTTCATTACTAAACACTGACGTGAAGATTTATTTCAAAACCCTGGCAAGGCGACTCCTAAATATTCTCCCTGAGATTATCCACTCCGACCAGGTCGGCTTTGTGAAGGGGAGGCAGGCCTCAGATGGCACGCGAAGGATAATAAATCTCTTACACTCGGCGAGATCGACTCGTTCCCCCGTGGTGATGCTCGCGCTTGACGCCGAAAAGGCATTCGACCGGGTTCACTGGGAGTATGCCTTCAGAACCATGGAGAGGTTTGGCATGGGGGAGGGACTGGTACGGGCTGTTCGTGCCCTGTATTCGTCACCATCAGCCAGGACGTTAGTGGATGGAATTTTGTCAGAGCCTTTTAGGATAACAAACGGCACTAGACAGGGCTGCCCGTTATCCCCTATCCTGTATGTTCTCACGGTCGAACCACTAGCTGAATCTATCCGGGCGTCGCCCGGGGTAAGGGGGATCCCGCTGAATTTCCGCCAGCACAAAATTGGACTTTTCGCGGATGACGTGATTATTACTGTGACGCATCCGCTGAGCTCACTGAGAGCTGCCCAGAAGGTCTTGCGGGTTTTTAGCGGGGTCTCGCAATATAAACTAAATGTAAATAAATCTATGATATTGGGTGTGAATATACCAGGGGACTTGAGGGAAGCAATAGAGAGGGAATTCCCATTTGAGTGGAGAAAGAATGACATCCCGTACCTAGGAATCCACTTGTCCCCCAACATGAGCGTCCTGGAAAAAATTAACTATCCCGGGCTACTAGACTCTTTACAGAGAGAGATAGAACGTCTAAATAAACTCAACTTGACATGGTACGGCAGAGTTATGACGTATAAAATGAAACTTCTCCCTAAAGTTCTTTATTTATTCAGAGTCCTACCGATTGTCACTTCAAAAAATACGTTATCAAAAATCCAAAAACAAATGTCGGATTACATTTGGGGGGGAAAAAAGTCGCGTCTGTCACTGTCTATTTTAGCGATGCGACGGTCCAAAGGGGGGGCTGACATTCCGGATATAGCAAAATATTACAAGGCCTCTCTCCTGAATCAAACAAGGTGCTGGCTTCTACGGGAGGACAGAACAGGTTGGGTTGGTATGGAGAGCAATTTTATAAGACTTGACACATGCAGGCCACTCCTCTTTGCTGCATCTTTGGAAGCCATGGCGGGTCTGGCGGACCCAAAGACAGAAGTGAAAGTAGATACTAGAGGTCTTTCGCCAACCATGGTGGCCTCATTCGAGGCTTGGAAGGAGCTAACGAAGAGAGTGGCTTTATACGACACTCTGAGGACTCCTCAGATTCCTTTGGAGACCGTGTGTGTGTTTCTGCAGGATCTAGACTTGAGAAATTGGAAAATGAAAAACGAACTAAAAGTGTCCGATTTAATGGTAGGAAATGCGTTAAAGACCTTTAACGACTTCCGTACTTTGCATAACTTACAGCAGGAGGAAGCATATACATTCTCAAGGATTAGTCATTTTCTGTCGAAATCCCAACTTCACGAAATAAAAATACCACAGGACATTATAAAAAAGATCTCATCACAGCTTACCGTAGATAAATCCGAAACGAGAGCCTACTACGACATACTGACCGGTAATATTGTCCCGACTAAAAAAATGCACATGTTAAATTGGGAAAAAGAGTTGAGTACATATATCCCAATTGAAGCTTGGTTGAAGGCCTTTAAGCTGGCTGGGAGGGCTACCAAAGGGATGGGTACATTAGAAGTGCAAATAAAAATTAATATGCGTTGGTATTACACCCCCGCACTCCTCTGTAGTAGATTTCAGAGAGGAGACGGTGTGTGCTGGAGGGAGTGTGGGGGAAGAGGCACTCTCTCTCATGTTTTTTGGTCTTGCCCTAAGCTGTACACCTACTGTAAAGTAAGTTGGACAAGTTTGAGTGTTGTGGAGATCAACTCTAAGAAAAAATTTAGACTTCATAGAGATGGTGTGGTAAGGATAGGTCTAAAATATCCCTAATTATTATATGTGCTGATTGTGTACCACATGCAATATCTGCTGTATATCATTTTCTATGCTTCAATAAAAATTTAATGTTTAAAAAAAAAGAAAGCGCTATTTTACTTTGATGATTTTAAAGTGTAACATTTTGATTCCAGTGTGTCCTGATTGTACCGGAGGATTGCTCTAAATAACTGATTGACACTTCGATGAGTAAGATTTTATATCATGATGGACAATAATTTTTATATGAAGAAAGAAGCATCAATCGGATAATAATAAATCATGGCCAAGATTCTCTCGGGGGGCGGGCCTAATTGTGGATACAATTGGGGGAATGACTTTATATAGATGTAGATATATATGTATCAATGTAATACTTTTATATGAAATGATTACATACTTAGTCTTGAGGTGTGAACCCAGACCTTCTGGTAATAAAGCTTCGGGCCGGAGGAAGCCAGGGGTCTGTGGTAGAGCTACTATATATATATGTGTTTGAGACCTAGTCTTACTAAGATACTACGCTGATGTATTGATCTAAAGTGGGGAATGTTAAGAAAATTGTAGATCAATGTATCAGTTAATTGTTCTTTTATTGGATTGTAGACTAGAAAGATATAGCCTGCTGCTAGTATAAGTATTGAAGGGGTTAAACGAAAGCTTTTCTATACCATTACAGGGTAGACAGACAAGATAAGAGTCTCCAGACTGCCTCCCTTGCATTCCTTTGCACTGATCTCATAACGGTCTCATTGTATGTTATAGTAACACTTCAAAAGGTGTAACTTATGTTAATCATTTTAGTTTCAGCCTATTATGTATTCTTATTAATCTTGGAGGTATGTACTTTTCCTGTGATGTCATTTATAGTATAAAAACCAAATACACCTTAGAATAAATTAGAAATCATCTGATACCGCACAGGCTGGCGTGATTTGTATTTCTCCTGGGCCCAGACTTCTACACGAGATCTGGGATCATTTCTCTTTGATAAACACATAAATTCTCCTTACAGGAACATTTCCATAAGAAAATGTAAAAGCCATAATAATAACCCTTCCCAAGCCAGGCAAAGAACCAAATGCTCCAAATAATTATCGCCCCATCTCTCTTTTAAATTCAGATGTGAAGTTCTATGCCAAGGTAATGGCAAACAAACTGTTTCCCTTCATGTCTAGCTTGGTCAAAAATGATCATGTGGCCTCTACTGTAGGCTGCCAGGCCCCAGATGGTACTAGATGCCTGATAGACTTGGTGGATGGGGCTTCAAAAAGCCAGACGCCCTCCCTGTTATTGTCCTTGGATGCAGAGAAGGTGGGTATTAGTGTATCTTGTCGCCACCGGAAGTGTGGGTGGTGACAAGGTACAGGGAATTTGACAGACCGGCCACCCCCCCCTTTCAGGTCCTGGAACTCACTGCCGACTTACAGCGGCGTAACAGGCCCTCCAGCAGCTTAGCTCTTGCCACAGAGCCACCTTCTTCTCTGTCAGCGGCATCCTCCCTGCACTGAGCTGTGGATCAGCGGCGGAACAGCTAATTTCCCGGCGGCCTCCCTGCACAGGGCAGTGGTGGAGGAATAGCAGCTTCTCCAGCGGCCTCCCTGCACTGGGGTGCAAAGCAGGACAATGAGGCATCAGCGGTAGAGAGCCTTCCCTGGAGGCCTCCCTGCAGTGGACAGCGCCGGCGGACTACGAGAGAGCAGGTGAGCAGCAGCAACAGCAAACCGCTCCTATTCCACAGAGTGAGGGAGGGGAACGGAGGCTTCAGGGGAGCGAAGAAACAAAAATCTAACTGCGGCTACAGTGCTGCGGAAGGAGGGGGATGGAGGCTGCAGGGGAGCAGGAACACAAGTAGCTAACTGCGGCCACAGTGCTGCAGAGGTAGGGGGACGCAGGATGCAGGGGAGTGGGGACACAGCAGGGGAGCAGGGACAAAGCAAAATTAGTGCGGTGACAGGGCTAGAGAAGGAGGGGGACGAAGGCTGCAGGGGAGTGACAAAACAGCAAGATTACTCAAGGGACAGAAGGCTGCAGGGGAAAGTGCAGGCTGTTAGGACCTTCAATGCTTGAACCAATCGGGAGCTAGGGGTGTGACAGGGCCATTCCTCCTGTCAAACCACTAGCTTCCGGTGGCGTCAAGATACACTAATACAGAGAAGGTGTTTGACAAGGTCCATTGGGGATACAGGATTCAAGCATTGCAGACATTTTGGTTTGCGGGCCCCATCCTCTAGGCCACAGGTGTCAAACACAAGGCCTGCGGGCCGAATCCGGCCCGCCGCCTCATTTTCTGTGGCCCGCCGGCTGTGCAGTAAAGTTCTTTCACCTCCTTGCTGCTGTCAGTAGCCGATCTTCTCTCGGCTTGTTCTGTCTAGTGCAGACAGTAATAGAGGAGTGCCGATAGCAGACTGACAATAGCCGGGAATACAGTGCAGCAAAAAAAAAAAATCATTACTCACCTCCCCCGGTGTTCTGCGGCGCAGCTGCAGGCTGTCGCTCCCTCCTGGTCCCCGGCAGAGCATTGCTTTCTGGATGCAGGGCTTGAAATCCCCGCCTCCAGAAAGCTAATACACACGCCGTCAGCCAGTCACAGCCATTCAATGACATCATTGAATGGCTGTGATTGGCTAAAACACACGTGCGCCTTCAGCCAATCACACTATTCAATGACATCATTGAATGGCTGTGATTGGCTAAAACACACGTGCCTTCAGCCAATCACACTATTCAATGACATCATTGAATGGCTGTGATTGGCTAAAACACACGAGCGCCTTCAGCCAATCACAGCCATTCAATGATGTCATTGAATGGCTGTGATTGGCTGACGCTGTGTGAGTTAGCCAATCACAGTATTAGCTTTCTGGAGGCGGGGATTTCAAGCCCTGCGTCCAGAGAGCAATGCTCTGCCAGGGACCAGGAGGGAGCGACAGCCTGCCGCAGCGCCGCAGAACGCCGGGGGAGGTGAGTAATGAATTTTTTTTTTGACACTTTCTTTTTTTTGTATTACCGGCGTATAAGACAACCCCCGACTTCAGAGCAGATTTTTCGGGTTTCAAAAGTCGTCTTATACGCCGGTATATACGGTAATAGTGTGTGTGTGTATATATATATATATATATATATATACTATTATTTTTATATATAATAGTGTGCGCCACTGGCCGCTATGGGGGACCTTATTACCAATCGCGCCACTGTGGGGTTCACTTTTACTATACTGTGTTACAATTAACAATTAGAATCGGCCCTTTGAAGGCAACCATAAGGCTGATGTGGCCCTCTGTGAAAATGAGTTTGACACCCCTGCTCTAGGCCATCAAGGCCCTATATTCCTCCCCCTCAGCGATAGTTCTGATCAATGTGCTTCCATCCAAGCCTTTTAACATAACAAACGAGACATGACAAGGGTGCCCTCCGTCACCCCTGTTTTTTTCAATTGTCATGGAAACATTGGCAGAGGACATTAGAAATAATCCAAACATTGGAAGAATTACAGTGGCCCCCCCGACACACAAAACAAACCTGTTCGCAGGCGACATTATCCTAATACTCACTAAACCAGAGTCATCATTAGCTTATGTCGTCAAAACATTGGAAAAATGTGGTTCACTATCCTACTATAAAGCCAAGCCTTCAAAATCTCTGATGAGGGGATTAACATACCAAAGCACAACAATTGTCATCCAATTCCCCATCCCAGTGGAGTCCCCACTCGATTCCCTATCTTGGCATTGTATTACTGCCTGACACCTCAAACCAGCTTAAAGCCAACTTCCACCACCCAATAAAATCAATACAAGAATAACTGGACAGACGAGCCTCCTTGGGGTTGGGATGGATGGGCAGGATTATACTATATTAGATGTTACACTCCCTACAATCCTCTATCATCTATGGACCCTCCCCATACCCATCCCGATCACAACCTGCGCTTCCCTCCACAAACACATGGACTTGTTTATCTTGTAAAAAGCAAAACTCCAAGTAGCCTTCTAAAGACTCTGGTTGCCACCCTCATCCACTTCCGACTCAACTACTGCAACTCGCTGCTCATCGGACTCCCCCCCACACCATACTCTACGCTCTCCAATCTACATTAACCCCTTCCCGCAACAGGGTGTAAACTTACGCCCTGGGGATAGCGCGAGATGACATATGATCTCGCGCTATCCCACAGCAGGAGCCAGCTGTCAGTCACAGATCGCGGCATGGGAAAGGTTCACAGGGGGAGCGCGCTCCCTCTATGAAGTTGCCGGGCTCTTGCAATATAATCGCAGACAGCCCCGCCTGTTGCCATGGCAACAGAATGCCAGACACTGGCGTTCTGTGTTGCCAGTGCCTGAGATCGCTGTATAAGCGATAAGACATGGCAGGGCAGTAGCCCTGTAATGCCTTATCACAGCGATCATCAGGGCAGTGTTGTAAGTCCTTCAGAGGGACACAAATTGTGTTAAAAAAAAAGATTAAAAAATGAATAAAAAATAAAAAAAATTTAAAAAACCCTTTTTTATGCTTTTTCTCATATTAGCATAAAAAAAGGTTAAAACAATTAAAACCCCACATAGTTGGTATTGTCACATCCATAACGACGCGTACAATAAGCTGCACATGCTTTTGACTGTGCACAGAAAAAAAGCGTAAAAAAAACCCGCTAAAAAACTGAGGCAAAAATGCTAATTTTTAGCATTTTGCCTCCCTAAAAACGCAATAAAAGTGATCAAAAGAGCCGTATGTACCCCAAAATGGTACCAGTAAAAACTACAGCTTGTCTCGGAAAATATAAGCCCTCATAGAGCTCCGTACATAAAAAAATAAAAAAGTTACAGGACTTTGAATGCTGCGATTTAGAAAAAAAAGACTTCCAAAATAGGGTTTATATTGCAGAAAAGTGGAAAAACCTAAAAAAAAAATTTAAGAATTTTGGTATCGTTGTAATCGTACCGGCCCGCAGAATAAACGTATTGTGTCATTTATGCTGCATGATTAACGCTGTAAAAAAATAAAAATAAAATCTATGGCAGAATTGATGCGTTTTCTCTCCCTGCTATCATAAAAAAAAACAATAAAAGTTTTACAATATAGTGTATGTACCCAAAAGTGGCACCGATAAAAACTACAGTTCGCCACGCAAAAAACAAGCCCTTATACGGCCGCGTCGACGGAAAAGTAAAAAAGTTATGGCTTTTGATAAATGAAGAAGAAAATCCGGCAAAAATCGTTGCGTTCTTAAGCCCAAAATAGGCCGTGTCATTAAGGGGTTAAATGCGGCAGCTAGGCTCATTCTTCTATCCAGCCATTACTCAGACATCTCTGCATTATGCCAGTCACTGCACTGGCTGCCCATCCGCTGCAGAACTAAATTCAGACTCCTCACTCACAAAGCTCTCCATGGCGCCGCACCACCATATATAGCTTCCCTGCTACCCATACACCACTCAGCCTGCACACTCCGATCCGCCAACACACTCAGGCTAAACACCCCACTAATACGAACCTCACATGCTCACCTACAGGACTACAGAGCAGCAACCATCCTCTGGAATGCTCTACCCCAAGGCATCTGGGCAATTCCCGATGCACAAAAGAACCGCACCTCTTCAGGGAGGCATACCAAATGTCCTGACCCAGTCCCCCTGCCCCTCCCTATGGCTCCCCACACCATCCAGCCTGCTTATTGCATATGACCTCTATCCCTGCACCTGCTTACCACCCCACTTGTTTCTTAATAACTGATTTCCACATATAATCCCCTACTGCCCGTGTTCCTCCATGCCTTCCCTTCCCCCCTTGTACCTCCTGTACCACCCCACCCCACTTGTTTCAAACTTATCGTTGTATTGTCTGTGTTCTCCCGTGATGGAAAGCGCTGCAGAATAAGTCGGAGCTATACAAATAAAGATGATTATTATTATTACTACATGGGGCTCATCCCGACAGGCGTTCTGTTGTTCCCCTCCCATCGCCTTTATTATTGTAGTATTATAATAAAATATTAACCCCCTGTCCACCCTACAACACCAAAACCCTGACACTACTCTGGGGAAGTTAGGAAAACAATATTTTATACTAATGTCACTATTTCCTGCTGTCTGAGGCCGGGGGGCGTCCGATAGTCAGGTGTATCTTATAGTCCAAAAAATACTGCAAACACCAGAGGCGGAGCTAGGGTTTCCTGTACCAAGGGCAAGAGCGTTGTATAGCCCCCCCCCCCACCATCTGAACATTCCCTCCACTGGCTGACCCCTCCCACCAGCGACTGATAACGGAAAGTAACTCACACTATAGCTTACATTTGTTAGTAAGTCACAGCAAATAATAATGCTGGTAAATCACTAAATGTAGCAGTAAAACATAATGTTATTAATATGCCCTATAGAGTAAAATACAAGCACTAAATGAGGGTAATAATACCAAAAACTACATAATTGTACTATCTGAGGACAACCCCTTTCCCCGTTGAGTCCGGTCTCGGTTTACAGCTGCAGTCCCGCCCGGTTTGTGGGACGTCACAGGGACTGCAGCCAATAAGAGCTCAGAAATTCATCTTTATGTGAAACTGTACAAAGGCTTTCCTGACACCCAGATAGGCGATATCCACAACACAACTTTCATCCACTACTTCTGTGAAGGGGAATGCATTGTGGCTTGTAGTCTACCCCCCCCCCCCCCGCCCCAACAATCACAAGAGGTCCAAACTAGCCGGGCTTCATGTAATTGTAGGGTCACAGCAAACTGTGATACAACCGTACTGACCGCCATTATACTCCAATGAGAAGAGTATTGTGGTCAGAGTCTCCATGTAGCCATAGCTGTACTGGTGACCCCTTCACCAATTTAGAGGGGTTCTACGAATTACCAATATGAAACTAAGAGAACAATAAAGGCGGACAATGATATATTATTGGACACAACTTAGCAGCTCCTACTGGTGATTCCAGATCCCTCCTTCTCCAGTCCTGCGGAGGAGGAGCTGGGGAATATAGTTGGGGGAACGAGGACAGCATGGGCCAAGGCACCTCTCCAGCCCTGCACCGCCGTTGGCTACTGTAGCAGTAGGGCTGTTGGAGAAGATGATCCAGCAGCTGTCCACCATGTAGTCGCTGACTAGCATCGCTGTATGACCCCGGATGCTTACATATCAGCGATTAGTAAATGTGTACTGCTGATATGTAGGCCTTCTGATTATACACTGACTTTAATCAACAACTGTGTAGTAAATGGCTCTACTAATCCAACTAGCACAGTGTCCTGCCTGGCTCACACCCCACTTCCTGCCTACAAGCACCAGGGGCACATGCCCCACATCACCCCTCCACAGCTATGATCCTGCTACATACATCCATTACCTGGTGATGGGAGCGGCTGGCGGGTCTCCATCATGGCCTCCTTGTACAGATCCTTGTGTCCTTCTAAATACTCCCACTCCTCCATGGAGAAATAGACAGCAACATCCTGACACCTTATAGGAACCTGACAACACAATATACAGTCATTACCCAGAAGCCTCCAGTGCTGTTACTGTATAATGTCCCAGCATTCCCTGCAGCGTCACCTCTCTAGTCAGCAGCTCAATCATCTTGTTGGTGAGTTCTAGAATCTTCCCTACATTGATGTCCTCATGTATCAGGGGGCGAAGTGGGGGCCCCATGATTGGGCTCAGGGGTCTTCCCCATCCATCACACACAGGGGCCCAACAGCCATCCCTAGAGGTCTTCTTCACTTCTGTGTAATCCTGTATATGGGGATACATTAATAGTTATCACTACAGACATTTCCAGAATCTCTCCCCCCTCCAGTGACATCATCTGTGATTACCATAGATAAGAATGATTTAATGTGACATCATCAGAATCTCTCCCCTCTCCAGTGACATCATCTGTTATTACCATAGATAAGAATGATGTAATGTGACATCATCAGAATCTCTCCCCTCTCCAGTGACATCATCTGTTATTACCATAGATAAGAATGATGTAATGTGACATCATCAGAATCTCTCCCCTCTTCAGTGACATCATCTGTTATTACCATAGATGAGAATGATGTAATGTGACATCATCAGAATCTCTCCCCCCTCCAGTGACATCATCTGTTATTACCATAGATACGAATGATGTAATGTGACATCATCAGAGTCTCTCACCTCCCCAGTCAGCTGGAGGAGTATCTCTAGGGTGAGGTTGAATACACTCTCCGCCATCTTGTTTCTGTCCTTCTCCATCTTTGATGAATCAGTCCTGCAGGGACCTGAATGGAAACAATATGAACCGATGTAAAAACCACAAAAACCAACATCTCCAAGTTCAGCTGCTTTTTACGGGGTTTTCTCTGAAGCGCTGCAGTGTTTTAGCGCACAATATAGATGTCTGCAATGTACATGCGTGTTGGGATGTATGTGTGACATCGGGCAGCAGAATCCTCCGGACAGCCTCCCGTTAACCCCTTCCTGCAGCCATTTCTCATCCCCACCGCCCAACGACAATTGCTATTATATCTGCTAATAAAGCTGGATGAGCGCCGGTATTGTGAGGGACAAGTAGGATTTTTAATAGCAGCATTTAATGTGGGAGAACCTTAGAAATACTTTATTAGGAATTCATTTAATAAGGAATTTTATAAAAACATTTGCTGGAATCCTTTAACCCCTTAGCGCTATAGGTAGTACATGTACGTCCTGCAGCGTCGGGGTATGTATGAACGCGCGGCGATCTCCCTCCATACAGCGCGAGCGCCGGCTGTTTACCGCGGCTGATACCAACTCCGATAAGCTGTCAATTCTGATAGCGCCATTTAAATGGGATGAGATCGCAGGGAGCCGTGCAGGTGTCATGGCAGCCGGGGGCCCTCTGTAACGCCCCGGGGCTGTCCTGGCAGAATGCCTATCAAGCCATGCCCGTGGCTCCTCCAGAAAAGGAGTGAGAAGATGAGCCCATTCCCATCTAATTACTTCTCTGTACTAATTACTTACTGACTCCACGACCTAAACGTTTACCAGCGTCCGGATCGCGGCATCCAATAATCCGCACAAACCTCAGTAAAGTTTACACCGCCCTATCCCGTCTGGGCCCAATCTGTAGCAGAAAGTAGGCCGACCGCTTCTATAGCGAAACCCGTTACATGCTGCCGTCACAGAGATAACAAATATCACTAGTGAGGAACCGCTAATACATTCCTGATGACAGATGGAAAACATCCTGAAGGTCATACAAATGGCCACCAAAATAAACCTGCAGGGGGCACCCTCTAGCCTCACGCCTGCCCTGCAAAGAATTGCATTTTCTACACCCAGGTACGCAGAGGTATCTGTTCCTTCAGCCAGTAGGACTTACTATTCTTATACAGAGGAGTCTACATCCTGGTGGTCAGAGGGATCTGGTGCTTCAGCCTCTAGGACTTACTATTCTTATACAGAGGAGTCTACATCCTGCTGGTCAGAGGGATCTGGTCCTTCAGCCTCTAGGACTTACTATTCTTATACAGAGGATAAGGTACTGGACAGACCCCGTTGACCATAATGAGTTCTGGATGGCAGTTTCCTGGATAAGTAGCACAGTGTGGTGTGGAGACTTCAGGCTGTCAGACATTGTTGTGTCAGGCCTTGGGCCTATCTCAGCTTCCATGTTATGGTTGTCATTTATCAGGCCCTGGGAAAGCTGAGTGAATTCAGTGTTCTAATCTCCCCTTCCTCTCCTTTGTATCTGGCAAGCCTTCGATGTACAGGAGTCCCACCGGCTACTGACAAGGAGATGCTAAATAGGCCCCTGCTGGCATGGATTGGCACCTTGGATGGTTCAGGCAGACATCCTGGTGCCCAAGTTCACATCAGAAGGAAATCATTTAATAAATGATATTTGGGCGTATGAAGGTCTTAGCCAGATATGAATTATATTTTCAGAATTGGTCTGACCAGCCAAACAAAACTCATTTACAGGCATTGAGGTCCAAGGCTCAGAGCACCCAGAACTGCATATCTGGGGAAATATGGATGTCAACTCATCCGTGCGTGGGCTCAAACCATATGTAAAATCAGGACTAAGAATAAGCCAGGCCCAAACTCACAATCGGAGGATCTCCTGCTGAGATATGACTGAAAACAGGGAAGTATAATAGCTTCGTATGGAGCAGAGTGTAAGCTCTCGCCTACAACCTGAAGGTTACAAGTTCAAACCCTGTGTGGTTCAGGTAGTCGGCTCAAGGTTGACTCAGCCTTCCGAGGCCGGTAAAATGATGAGCACCCAGGTGGGGGATAAATAATTACTAGAGATGAGCGAGCACCAAAATGCGCGGGTGCTCGTTACTCGAGTCGAACTTTCCGTGATGCTCGAGGGTTCGTTTCGAGTAACGAACCCCATTGAAGTCAATGGGCAACCCGAGCATTTTTGTATTTCGCCGATGCTCGCTAAGGTTTCCATTTGTGAAAATCTGGGCAATTCAAGAAAGTGATGGGAACGACACAGCAACGGATAGGGCAGGCGATGGGCTACATGTTGGGCTGCATCTCAAGTTCCCAGGTCCCACAATAGCGGCAAGAGTGCCCACCCCCCCAACAATTTTTACTTCTGAAAAACCCATGTCTGCGTATGCTGGTGGTGGTGAGGCTGGTAGTGGTGGCTCCCCGGCTGATCTTGGCGCGACAAAGGTTGCACACCACTGTTCATCAGTCGTCTGCACTCTCAGTGAAAAACTACCACACCTTTGAGCATCTCGGCCTCTGCAGGCTGGCATGGCGCGATGGGGCGCTTTGTGAAACAGTTGGTGGATTATTCGGTCTGGCCCTGCCTCTACCCCTGGCCACCGCACTGCCTCTTCCAACCTGCCCTGTTGCTGCACTTGCCTCACCCTCTGAAGACCTGTCCTCAGTAGGCTTAGCAAACCAGGTGGGGTCAGTCACCTCATCGTCCTGCTGCTCTTCCTCCGAATCCTCTGTGCGCTCCTCCCTCGGACTTACTGCCCTTACTACTACCTCACTGCAAGACAACTGTGTCTCATCGTCATCGGCCTCCTCACCCACTGAAAGCTCTTGAGACAGTTGCCGGAAGTCCCCAGCCTCATCCCCCGGACCCCGGGAACTTTCCAAAGGTTGGGCATCGGTCACGACAAACTCCTCCGGTGGGATAGGAACCATTGCTGCCCATTCTGGGCAGGGGCCCGAGAACAGTTCCTGGGAGTCTGCCTGCTCCTCAGAATGTGTCATTGTAATAGAGTGAGGAGGCTGGGAGGAAGGAGGAGCAGCAGCCAGAGGATTCAGAGTTGCAGCAGTGGACGGCGTAGAAGTCTGGGTGGTCGATAGATTGCTGGATGCACTTTCTGCCATCCACGACAGGACCTGCTCACACTGCTCATTTTCTAATAAAGGTCTACCACATGGACCCATTAATTATTAGATTAATCTGGGGACGCCAGAAACGTGCCTCTCTCCTAATCCCGCAGCAGTCGGCTGCGATACACCTGGATCAGGAGCTCGGCCTGTGCCCACACCCTGACTTGGGCCTCCGCGTCCTCGCCCACGTCCTCTAGGCCTACCCCTACCCCTCAGCATGGTGTATTACCAGTAGTGCAGAAACAGAACGCTGTAATTAAATGTGCCGCTTATTGGCCTGTGGTTGGAGGCTGACTTCGCTTACGGAACGCACAGCAGAGCCAGGAAAGAATTTTGCGCAAGCCTGTAGTGAGACGTAGGTGCGTATGACTCAGCTAGTGGAATTCACAGCGCTGAAGCAGTCAAGTGGCCAAACGCCACTAGTAGGCCTTAAGTATTTTGCTTCTATTTTTTGAAAGGCTGAGCTGAGACAGCAGACAGATACTGTAGGCAGCGTATATATGTATACTGTTTCCCTGTGGACGGGATGACGGCGGTGATGTAACGGGCAACGCAGAGCCAGGTAACACTTTTGCGCAAGCCTGCTGTAACACTTAGTTGCGCATTAATTAGGACTACTACCCCCAGCAGACACGCAGTACATTGAAGACGGTCACAGGCAGCCCAAATATAGTATTTTTCCCAAATTGGTTTGAAAAAGCCCACTGCCTATATAGCCTGTATATCTCTTTCCCTTACTCACCAGTACTGGCCCTATACTCTGTACAATGACTGCAGACTGCGGACGCAATGCTCTGCACGCCCGATATACAAAGAAAAAAAAAGTGCAACACTGCTAAAAGCGGCCTCAATAGTACTGCACACGGTTAGATTTGGCCCTAAGAAGGACCGTTGGGGTTCTTGAAGCCTAAAATCACTCCTAACACTCTCCCTATAGCAGCCCCGGCATCAGCAGCACTTTCCCTGATCTCTGTCAGAACGCATTTATGGTGAGCCGCAGGAGGGGCCGATTTATATACTCGGGTGACACCTGATCTCGCCAGCCACTCACAGCAGGGGGGTGGTATAGGGCTTGAACGTCGCAGGGGGAAGTTGTAATGCCTTCCCTGTGCTTCTATTGGCCAGAAAAGCGCGCAAATTTCTCAGGGAAGGAAATGTAATTGACTCGAGTAACGAGCATCTCGAACACCCTAATACTCGGACGAGTACGTTCGCTCATCTCTAATGAAGACCAGAGTTCATCCTGCAGAAAACACGGCCGTCTAGAGCGCTGGCAATGGGAAATAACATTACTCCGGCTCTTGGAATGCGGCGATGCAAAAGCAAACCTTTAAGAAAAAAAATGTTTTAAATGTACAAAAATAGCAAAACATAAAAAACTGTATAAACTCGTTATCGCCGGAGTCATGTGACTCAGAATAACGTCATCACACTATTTATTCTGCACGCTGAACGCCATAAAAAGGAAATCCAAAACACAAATAACAGAATTTCTTTTTTTCCCCCCAATCTCCCTATAAAACTTTTTACAAAAGTTATGCAATACATGATATACACCCAAAAATGAGGCCATCAATAAAAACAACTCGTCCTGCAAGAAACAAGCCCTTATATGGCCGTCAGTGGGGAATGAAAAAGTTATGGCTCTTGGAATGTGACTGCAAAATGAGTTGAAATTACATGATTAGACGATCTGGAGGGTCTGACAGGGGGGGAAGAAAGCCGCCACTCAGGGGTTAAACCCGAAAATACCAATAAAAAAAGGATTTAAAAAAACCCTGTTAATTAACATGTAAATCATACAGATCACATGGGTGACAAAGCTAAGCATCAATACATCACCGGACATTGTAGCATCACTCCCAATGGGGGGATCGCCAGGTATGATTGGTAGGAGGATCCCGGAATACACCGTCAGCACCTCTGCTAGACCCCCGGTGAAGACCCAAGGTTCCCCTGGATCCCCCCCTCCTTATATACTACTCTGTGACTGTATAACATATCCCCTTCTGCGCAGCATGAACTACTCACACACTCCGTACAACATCTGGATTATGTTACTCTCCAACATCCCGTGACTATGAGTCATTCTAAAAAGTTTAACCCCTTAGTATTGTGGATGTAGCAGAGCTGTATGTGTGTAATGTACACGCTCCTGTACTGTATGTGTATTGTGGATGTAGCAGAGCTGTATGTGTGTAATGTACACGCTCCTGTACTGTATGTGTACTGTGGATGTAGCAGAGCTGTATGTGTGTAATGTACACGCTCCTGTACTGTATGTGTATTGTGGATGTAGCAGAGCTGCATGTGTGTAATGTACACGCTCCTGTACTGTATGTATATTTTGGATGTAGTAGAGCTGTATGTGTGTAATGTACACGCTCCTGTACTGTATGTGTACTGTGGATGTAGCAGAGCTGTATGTGTGTAATGTACACGCTCCTGTACTGTATGTGTATTGTGGATGTAGCAGAGCTGTATGTGTGTAATGTACACGCTCCTGTACTGTGTGTGTATTGTGGATGTAGCAGAGCTGTATGTGTGTAATGTACACGCTCCTGTACTGTATGTGTATTGTGGATGTAGCAGAGCTGTATGTGTGTAATGTACACGCTCCTGTACTGTATGTGTATTGTGGATGTAGCAGAGCTGTATGTGTGTAATGTACAGACTCCTGTACTGTATGTGTATTGTGGATGTAGCAGAGCTGTATGTGTGTAATGTACACGCTCCTGTACTGTATGTGTACTGTGGATGTAGTAGAGCTGTATGTGTGTAATGTACACGCTCCTGTACTGTATGTGTACTGTGGATGTAGCAGAGCTGTATGTGTGTAATGTACACGCTCCTGTACTGTATGTGTATTGTGGATGTAGCAGAGCTGCATGTGTGTAATGTACACGCTCCTGTACTGTATGTATATTTTGGATGTAGTAGAGCTGTATGTGTGCAATGTACACGCTCCTGTACTGTATGTGTATTGTGGATGTAGCAGAGCTGTATGTGTGTAATGTACACGCTCCTGTACTGTATGTGTATTGTGGATGTAGCAGAGCTGTATGTGTGTAATGTACACGCTCCTGTACTGTATGTGTATTGTGGATGTAGCAGAGCTGTACGTGTGTAATGTACACGCTCCTGTACTGTATGTGTATTGTGGATGTAGCAGAGCTGTATGTGTGTAATGTACAGCCTCCTGTACTGTATGTGTATTGTGGATGTAGCAGAGCTGTATGTGTGTAATGTACACGCTCCTGTACTGTATGTGTATTGTGGATGTAGCAGAGCTGTATGTGTGTAATGTACACGCTCCTGTACTGTGTGTGTATTGTGGATGTAGCAGAGCTGTATGTGTGTAATGTACACGCTCCTGTACTGTATGTGTATTGTGGATGTAGCAGAGCTGTATGTGTGTAATGTACACGCTCCTGTACTGTATGTGTATTGTGGATGTAGCAGAGCTGTATGTGTGTAATGTACACGCTTCTGTACTGTATGTGTATTGTGGATGTAGCAGAGCTGTATGTGTGTAATGTACACGCTCCTGTACTGTATGTGTATTGTGGATGTAGCAGAGCTGTACGTGTGTAATGTACACGCTCCTGTACTGTATGTGTATTGTGGATGTAGCAGAGCTGTATGTGTGTAATGTACACGCTCCTGTACTGTGTGTGTATTGTGGATGTAGCAGAGCTGTATGTGTGTAATGTACACGCTCCTGTACTGTATGAGTATTGTGGATGTAGCAGAGCTGTATGTGTGTAATGTACACGCTCCTGTACTGTGTGTGTATTGTGGATGTAGCAGAGCTGTATGTGTGTAATGTACACGCTCCTGTACTGTATGTGTATTGTGGATGTAGCAGAGCTGTATGTGTGTAATGTACACGCTCCTGTACTGTATGTGTATTGTGGATGTAGCAGAGCTGTATGTGTGTAATGTACACGCTCCTGTACTGTATGTGTATTGTGGGTGTAGCAGAGCTGTATGTGTGTAATGTACACGCTCCTGTACTGTATGTGTATTGTGGATGTAGCAGAGCTGTATGTGTGTAATGTACACGCTCCTGTACTGTATGTGTATTGTGGATGTAGCAGAGCTGTATGTGTGTAATGTACACGCTCCTGTACTGTATGTGTATTGTGGATGTAGCAGAGCTGTATGTGTGTAATGTACACGCTCCTGTACTGTATGTGTATTGTGGATGTAGTAGAGCTGTATGTGTGTAATGTACACGCTCCTGTACTGTATGTGTATTGTGGATGTAGCAGAGCTGTATGTGTGTAATGTACACGCTCCTGTACTGTGTGTGTATTGTGGATGTAGCAGAGCTGTATGTGTGTAATGTACACGCTCCTGTACTGTATGTGTATTGTGGATGTAGCAGAGCTGTATTTGTAATGTACACGCTCCTGTACTGTATGTGTATGGTGGATGTAGCAGAGCTGTATGTGTGTAATGTACACGCTCCTGTACTGTATGCGTATTGTGAATGTAGCAGAGCTGTATGTGTGTAATGTACACACTCCTGTACTGTATGTGTATTGTGGATGTAGCAGAGCTGTATGTGTGTAATGTACACGCTCCTGTACTGTATGTGTATTGTGGATGTAGCAGAGCTGTATGTGTGTAATGTACACGCTCCTGTACTGTATGTGTATTGTGGATGTAGCAGAGCTGTATGTGTAATGGACACGCTCCTGTACTGTATGTGTATTGTGGATGTAGCAGAGCTGTATGTGTGTAATGTACACGCTCCTGTACTGTATGTGTATTGTGGATGTAGTAGAGCTGTATGTGTGTAATGTACACGCTCCTGTACTGTATGTGTATTGTGGGTGTAGCAGAGCTGTATGTGTATAATGTACACGCTCCTGTACTGTGTGTATTGTGGAAGTAGCAGAGCTGTATGTGTGTAATGTACACGCTCCTGTCCTTTATGTGTATTGTGGAAGTAGCAGAGCTGTATGTGTAATGTACATGCTCCTGTACTGTATGTGTATTGTGGATGTAGCAGAGCTGTATGTGTTGTAACAGGGTGAGAGAAATGGTCTGGAGTGGAAGGTATGTGTCACAGAGGTTATTAGCCTCTGTGAGGTAGTCCGGTCCTCTTTCACTCCAGGCCAGATCTTACCACCTGTTCAGCCTGCCATTTAAGGAGACAGGTGGAAGGTAGAAGGACGTGTGTGTGCGCCTGGGAGATACAGGCTGCAGTTACTTTGTGTGACTTCCACTGTGAACAGAGAGAGGCGCTGTGGACGAGGCGCTGCCTGGTTGCAGCAGGACCCCTGGAGGGGATACGCCTGCCCTTGGACTAGAGCCTGAGAGAGTGTGGGCATAAGGACCAGCGGCACCCTGGACATCCACAGGTCTGTGCACCTCTATGGACTTGTATGGTCTCCTCAGCTGAGGAGTTACCTGCGTCACCTCCGGACTGTGGAGGGTTAAACCTGAACAGAGACTTTTTTGTTGCTATCATTTACCATTTATCTGGGGACCCAGTTATTTATGTTCCTGTTAAAGACTGTGTAAATAAACCTAAAGAAAAGTGACGGTTTGGAGTGCTCTTTAACCCCCGCTGTGCTACAAGTGGTGGAGGATGCGCTGGCATTAAGACTCCCCGAGAAAAAAAACAAACTGTTGCCAAAGCCATGGAGGAGTTGATCAAACAGCTAGTAGTAACTAGCACACAGCAGCAAGAAACCAATCAATTGCTGATTTGTTAGATGGCGATGCTAATGGAGAAAACTGTAAGGGGATTGTTACAAAAATGACCCTGGAGGATGATGTGGAAGCTTACCTGGCCATCTTTGAAAGGGTGGCAGTGAGGGAAAAACTGCCACCAGAACAATGGGCGGAAGTTATAGCCCCATATCTCACTGGGGAGCCGCAAAAGGCATATTATGACTTGCCCCAACAGGATGCCGGGGAATATAATAAGCTAAAAACTGAGATTTTGGCTCGCCTGGGAGTGAGCATGGCAGTCTGAGGACAGCGAGTCCATCACTGGAAGTATAGCCAAGACAAACCTTCCAGGTCACGAATGTGTGATCTCTTGCACCTAGCCCAAAAATGGCTACAACCGGAAACCTCCTCGCCTACACAAATAGTAGAGAAGGTTGTGATGGACCGGTGTATACAGACTCTGCCCAGGCCTACCCAACGATGGGTGGCCCAGGGAAATCCCGAGATTATCGACAACCTGGTGGGCTTGGTCGAACGGTATGTTGCAGCGGAAGAGACAGTGGCTGCTGTGAGGCCTCCTAGTCATCCTGCAGACGCTCGGAGACAGAGCGCCAAATCCATTTCAGAAAGGAAGCAAAGGAACCAGAGGGGTTTGGAGCCCGTGCAAAGAAACCGGGTCAACCCCGTTACGTGCTGGGAGTGCCAACGTCCAGGGCATACACCACTTATTGTCCAGCCCAGGTTGAACCCATGGAATGCTCCTATAGCCGGGACTGTTCTTTGGTGGCACATTCTACCTGCGCTACAGGGGTGGACAGAGACACCCAGCCACAGATGTGTCAAGTGACAGTGAATGGTGTGGAAGTGTCGGCGTTGCTGGACTCAGGGAGCATGAATTCATTACTGGACTCAGCCATCGCCACTGGACCCCCGGGGCAGATTGGTGGTGGTCTGTATACACGGAGACACTAAAGAATACCCGGTTGCCCAGGTGACCATAGGCACAGTGTGCGGAACCTATGTACACCAGGTGGGGGTGGTTAACAAATTACTCTACCCACTGATAATTGGGAGGGACTTCCTGTTGTTTTGGGAACTGTGGGTGGAGGTGCTGCGGCCTTGCGGAGGCGGCGCGTTGAGCACCTCGGGAGGTGTTCAACATCAGCATAACGAATTTCCCTTTGCAGGACTGACTGATTCTGAGGAACCCACTCCAAAACCCCAGGTACCTGACCTTGAGGTGAACAGGGATAATTTTGGGACTGCACAGCTTAATGATCTGACTTTAAGGAATGCACGAGAAAATATCTCTGTGATTAATGGTGTACCCCAAGAGGCAGGGGGTGAGGTGCGATTTCCTCATTTTGAATTGATCAATGAATTGTTATATCGGGTAACGAAAGTAAATAATGAAGTGATAAAACAACTTCTGATACCTGGTGGATATAGGCGTACGGTCCTTGATCTAGCCCACACTCATATACTGGGAGGTCATTTAGGGGCAGAAAAAACACAGGAACGCATTCTACAGAGGTTTTTCTGGCCGGGGTGCCATAAAGAAATAGAGGATTTCTGTAGATCCTGCCCTCAGCGCCAGATATCTGCTCCTATCTCGCACTTCAGAAGCCCATTGGTACCATTACCAATAATAGAAATACCATTTGAGCGAATCGCTATGGATATAGTGGGACCCCTGGTGAAGTCAGCCAGAAATCACCAGTATATCCTTGTAATCGTGGACTACGCCACCAGCTATCCAGAAACAATACCTCTGAGGAACACTTCCTCTAAATGTATCGGTAAAGAATTGTTCCAGATGTTCACTCGGTTGGGGCTTCCCAAGGAGATCCTAACAGACCAGGGGACCCCATTCATGTCGAAGGTGATGAGGGAACTGCGCAAGTTGCTGCCGATTAAGCAATTGCTCACCTCCGTCTACCACCCCCAGACAGATGGGTTGGTGGAAATGTTCAATAAAATGTTAAAAAATATGCTAAAGAAGGTGGTAGAAAAAGTTGGCCGAGATTGGGACTGTTTGCTTCCGTACTTACTATGTTCCATTGGAGAGGTACCACAGGACTCCACGGGGTTCTCACCTTTTGAGCTATTGTACACACGACAACCCCGTGGATTACTGGACATAGTAAAAGAGACATGGGAGAGCGAAGCCACCCCACATAAGAGTGTCATTGAACATGTGGCCCAAATGCAGGAGAGACTTGCCAAGATAATGCCATTAGTAAAAGAACAGCTCCTCCAAGCGCAGGAAAGGCAGGCTAATGTCTATAATCGGGCAGCCAGAGTCAGACAGTTTAACCCAGGGGATCGGGTGCTGGTGCTAGTCCCCACCGTAGAAAGTAAGTTTCTTGCCAAGTGGCAGGGACCATACGAGGTGATGGAAAAAGTAGGGACGGTCAATTATAAAGTCCTCCAACCAGGTAGGAGAAAGCCCATCCAAATTTACCATGTAAATGTGTTAAAACCCTGGAAGAAGCGGGATTCACTGGGTTCTCCCTGCTTGGTCACGGAGCCAGAGGGTAATATCCAGGACGTGATTATAGCAGAAATCCTGTCGAAATCCCAGAGACAAAGCAAATAATTTTTGCAGAGGAATAGGGATCTGTTTACCGACCGACCCGGTCGCGCTAGGGTCCTGGAACATGAGATCCGGACAGACCCTAACGTAAGGGTCAATATAAAGCCCTATAGAATCCCTGAAACCCGCAGGAAAGTAGTGTCCTAGGAGGTAAAAAGGATGCTGGGGGTTATTGAGGAATCCACAAGTGGATGGTCAAGCCCCATAGTCTTGGTGCCGAAACCGTCAGGGGAATGTCGCTTTTGCAATGATAACCGGAAGCTTAATGAAGTTTCCGAATCTGATGCGTACCCAATGCCCCGGGTTGACGAGCTGATTGGCAGACTCGGCTCAGCCCAGTATTTGACTACACTAGACCTCACAAAAGGGTACTGGCAGATTCCCCTGTCGGCCGACGCAAAAGAAAAGATGGTTTGTTCTACCCCAGAAGGGTGTTTTCAGTATGGGACCATGCCTTTTGGACTAAAAGGAGCCCCCGCAACATTCCAGAGGGTGATGGACAAAATCCTAGCTCCCCATAAGAAGTACGCAGCAGCGTATTTAGACGACATCATAATATTTAGCCGGGACTGGGAAAGCCACCTCAGCAAGGTTCAGGCAATATTAGACTCCCTCGGGAGGGTGGGGTTCACGATAAATCCAAAAAAATGTGCAGTGGGAATGGAAGAGGTCAAATACCTGGGCTACATAGTGGGTAGGGGGCTAGTTAAACCCCAAATTAATAAAGTGGAAGCCATTCAGGACTGGCCACGACCCCTAACAAAAAAACAGGTGCTGGCGTTTTTAGGTATAGTGGGCTATTACTAGAGATGAGCGAACGCGTTCGTCCGAGCTTGATATTCGTGCGAATATTAGGGTGTTCGGGATGTTCGTTATTCGTAACGAACACCATGCGGTGTTCTGGTTACTTTCACTTCCTTCCCTGAGACGTTAGCGCGCTTTTCTGGCCAATTGAAAGACAGGGAAGGCAATACAACTTCCCCCTGTGACGTTTAAGCCCTATACCACCCCCCTGCTGTGAGTGGCTGGCGAGATCAGGTGTTCGCCTAATATAAAAGTCGGCCCCTCCCGCGGCTCGCCTCAGATGCCATGTGAGTTAGATGAGGGACAGTGCTGTTTGTACCGGAGCTGCTGTAGGGAAAGAATTGGTAGTTAGTGTAGGCTTCAAGACCCCCCAAAGGTCCTTATTAGGGCCACTGATAGCTGTGTGTTGGCTGCTGTTAGCAGTGGCAATTTTTTTCCCCTCAAAATCGGCTTTGCAGAGCGTTGCACCTGGCATTAGGGACAGAAGTGCTGCATAGGCAGGGAGAGTGTTAGGAGTGAGTGTAGCCTTCAAGAACCTCAACGGTCCTTTCTAGGGCCATATTTATCCGTGTGCAGTACTGTCCAGGCTGCTGTTGGCTGTGCTGCATTTTTTTTGGGCTTCTCAAAATCGCCTCTGCAGAGCATTCCACCCTCCATTGATACTGCAGGGAAAGAATTGTATAGGCAGGGCCACAACACAGTTATTATTCATAGAATATACGCAGTGCTGCCTGTTGGTGGGAAAAAACTGAAAACAAATCTATTTGTCCAGCCTCTGTCCGTCCTTACGGGCGGTGGACACGTGTGAGCTGCGTGAAAAACATTGCTAAATCATACGCACCCAGCTACGCTTTACTGCTGGTTTCGCCATTTGCTTTCCTTAATTGGGAAAAAAAATACCTGCTCTGCCACAGTTAATAACTCTGCTACCCTCACGTTCTGTGACACATAAGCAGGGACACAGCACAGTTATTAAACTTCTCAGGTTCATTGAATATACGCAGTGCTGCCTGTTGGTGGGAAAAAACTGAAAACAAATCTATTTGTCCAGCCTGTGTCCGTCCTTACGCCTGTGGAGACGTGTGAGCTGCGTGAAAAACATTGCTAAATCATACGCACCCAGCTACGCTTTACTGCTGGGTTCGCCATTTGCTTTCCTTAATTGGGAAAAAAAATACCTGCTCTGCCAGAGTTATAATAACTCTGCTACCCTCACGTTCTGTGACACATAAGCAGGGACACAGCACAGTTATTAAACTTCTCAGGTTCATTGAATATACGCAGTGCTGCCTGTTGGTGGGAAAAAACTGAAAACAAATCTATTTGTCCAGCCTCTGTCCGTCCTTACGGGCGGTGGACACGTGTGAGCTGCGTGAAAAACATTGCTAAATCATACGCAGCCAGCTACGCTTTACTGCTGGGTTCGCCATTTGCTTTCCTTAATTGGGAAAAAAAATACCTGCTCTGCCACAGTTAATAACTCTGCTACCCTCACGTTCTGTGACACATAAGCAGGGACACAGCACAGTTATTAAACTTCTCAGGTTCATTGAATATACGCAGTGCTGCCTGTTGGTGGGAAAAAACTGAAAACAAATCTATTTGTCCAGCCTGTGTCCGTCCTTACGCCTGTGGAGACGTGTGAGCTGCGTGAAAAACATTGCTAAATCATACGCACCCAGCTACGCTTTACTGCTGGCTTCGCCATTTGCTTTCCTTAATTGGGAAAAAAAATACCTGCTCTCCAAGAGTTATAATAACTCTGCTACCCTCACGTTCTGTGACACATAAGCAGGGACACAGCACAGTTATTAAACTTCTCAGGTTCATTGAATATACGCAGTGCTGCCTGTTGGTGGGAAAAAACTGAAAACAAATCTATTTGTCCAGCCTCTGTCCGTCCTTACGCCTGTGGAGACGTGTGAGCTGCGTGAAAAACATTGCTAAATCATACGCACCCAGCTACGCTTTACTGCTGGTTTCGCCATTTGCTTTCCTTAATTGGGAAAAAAAATACCTGCTCTGCCACAGTTAATAACTCTGCTACCCTCACGTTCTGTGACACATAAGCAGGGACACAGCACAGTTATTAAACTTAGATAATTCATTCACTAGAGGCAGTGGGGCCTTTCGTTTTCCAAAAAGGGCAAAAATTATATTTGGCCTGCAGTCTTGCGCCAATTTATTTCCTGCCTGTGAAATCAAATCACTGGTAATACAGCATGCTGAGGGGTAGGGGTAGGCCTAGAGGACGTGGACGCGGCCGAGGACGCGGAGGGCCAAGTCAGGGTGTGGGCACAGGCCAAGCTCCTGATCCAGGTGTGTCGCAGCCGACTGCTGCGCGATTAGGAGAGAGGCACGTTTCTGGCGTCCCCACATTCATCGCCCAATTAATGGGTCCACGCGGGAGACGGTTATTAGAAAATGAGCAGTGTGAGCAGGTCCTGTCCTGGATGGCAGAAAGTGCTTCGAGCAACCTATCGTCTACCCGCAGTTCTGCGCCGTCCACTGCTGCCAATCCGAATCCTCTGTCTGCTGCTCCTCCTTCCTCCCAGCCTCCTCACTCCACTACAATGACACCTGCTCAGGAGCGGGAACACTCCCAGGAACTGTTCTCGGGCCCCTGCTTAGATTGGGCAGCAGCGGTTCCTCTCCCACCAGAGGAGTTTATCGTCACTGATGCCCAACCATTCGAAAGTTCCCGGGGTCCGGGGGAAGAGGCTGGGGACTTCCGCCAACTGTCTCAACAACTTTCTGTGGGTGAGGAGGACGATGACGATCAGACACAGTTGTCTTGCAGTGAGGTAGTAGTAAGGGCAGTAAGTCCCAGGGAGCAGCGCACAGAGGATTCGGAGGAAGAGCAGCAGGACGATGAGGTGACTGACCCCACCTGGTGTGCAACGCTTACTCAGGAGGACAGGTCTTCAGAGGGGGAGTCAAGGGCATCAGCAGGGCAGGTTGCAAGAGGCAGTGCAGTGGCCAGGGGTAGAGGCAGGGCCAGACCGAATAATCCACCAAGTGTTTCCCAAAGCGCCCCCTCGCGCCATGCCACCCTGCGGAGGCCGAGGTGCTCTAAGGTCTGGCAGTTTTTCACAGAGACGCCTGACGACCGACGAACAGTGGTGTGCAACCTTTGTCGCGCAAAGCTCAGCCGGGGAGCCAACACCAACAGCCTCACCACCACCACCATGCGCAGACATATGATGGCCAAGCACCCCGCAAGGTGGGACAAAGGCCGTTCACCGCCTCCGGTTTGCACCCCTGCCTCTCCCCCTGTGCCCCAACCTGCCACTGAGATGCAACCCCCCTCTCAGGACACAGGCACTACCGCCTCATGGCCTGCACCCACACCCTCATCTCCGCTGTCCTCGGCCCCATCCAGCAGTGTAGTTCAGCGCACCGTTCAGCCGTCGCTTGCGCAAGTGTTCGAGCGCAAGCGCAAGTACGCCGCCACGCACCCGCACGCTCAAACGTTAACCGTCCGCATCGCAAAATTCATCAGCCTTGAGATGCTGCCGTATAGGGTTGTGGAAACGGAGTCCTTCAAAAGTATCATGGAGGCGGCGGCCCCGCGCTACTCAGTTCCCAGTCGCCACTACTTTTCCCGATGTGCCGTCCCAGCCCTGCACGACCACGTCTCCCGCAACATTGTGCGCGCCCTCACCAACGCGGTTACTGCCACGGTCCACTTAACTACGGACACGTGGACAAGCACAGGCGGGCAGGGCCACTACATCTCCCTGACGGCACATTGGGTGAATTTAGTGGAGGCTGGGACAGAGTCAGAGCCTGGGACCGCTCACGTCCTACCCACCCCCAGAATTGCGGGCCCCAGCTCGGTGCTGGTATCTGCGGAGGTGTATGCTTCCTCCACTAAAGCACCCTCCTCCTCCTCCTCCTCCTCTGTCTCACAATCAAGATGTGTTAGCAGCAGCATGTCGCCAGCAGTCGGTGTCGCGCGGTGTGGCAGCACAGCGGTGGGCAAGCGTCAGCAGGCCGTGCTGAAACTACTCAGCTTAGGCGATAAGAGGCACACGGCCCACGAACTGCTGCAGGGTCTGACACAGCAGACCGACCGCTGGCTTGCGCCGCTGAGCCTCCAACCGGGCATGGTCGTGTGTGACAACGGCCGTAACCTGGTGGCGGCTCTGCAGCTCGGCAGCCTCACGCACGTGCCATGCCTGGCCCACGTCTTTAATTTGGTGGTTCAGCGGTTTCTGAAAAGCTACCCACGCTTGTCAGACCTGCTCGTAAAGGCGCGCCGGCTCTGCGCACATTTCCGCAAGTCCCACACGGACGCTGCCACCCTGCGCACCCTGCAGCATCACTTTAAGCTGCCAGTGCACCGACTGCTGTGCGACGTGCCCACACGGTGGAACTCTACGCTCCACATGTTGGCCAGGCTCTATGAACAGCGTAGAGCTATAGTCGAATACCAACTCCAACATGGGCGGCGCAGTGGGAGTCAGCCTCCTCAATTCCTTTCAGAAGAGTGGGCCTGGTTGGCAGACATCTGCCATGTCCTTGGTAATTTTGAGGAGTCTACCCAGGTGGTGAGCGGCGATGCTACAATCATTAGCGTCACCATTCCTCTGCTATGCATCTTGAGAAATTCCCTGCAAACCATAAAGGCAGCTGCTTTGCGCTCGGAAACGGGGGCGGGGGAAGACAGTATGCCGCTGGATAGTCAGGGCACCCTCCTGTCTATTTCTCAGCGCGTACAGGAGGAGGAGGAGGAGCATGAGGAGGATGAGGAGGAGGGGGAAGAGACAGCTTGGCCCGCTGCTGACGGTACACCGGCTGATTGCCTGTCATCCTTTCAGCGTGTATGGCCTGAGGAGGAGGAGGAGGAGGAGGAGGAGGATCCTGATAGTGATCTTCCTAGTGAAGACAGCCATGTGTTGCGTACAGGTACCCTGGCACACATGGCTGACTTCATGTTAGGATGCCTTTCTCGTGACCCTCGCGTTGCACGCATTCTGGCCACTACGGATTACTGGGTGTACACACTGCTCGATCCACGGTATAAGGAGAACCTGCCCACTCTGATTCCCGAAGAGGAAAGGGGTTCGAGAGTGTTGCTATACCACAGGACCCTTGCGGACAAGCTGATGGTAAAATTCCCAGCCGACAGCGCTAGTGGCAGAAGGCGCAGTTCCGAGGGCCATGTTGCAGGGGATGTGCGTAGATCGAGCAGCATGTACATCCCAGGCAGTGCAACAGTCTTTAAGGGCCTGGCCAGCTTTATGGCTCCCCACCAAGACTGTGTCACCGCTCCCCAGTCACGGCTGAGTCGGCGGGAGCACTGCAAAAGGATGGTGAGGGAGTACGTAGCGGATCGCACGACCATCCTTGGTGACGCCTCTGCCCCCTACAACTACTGGGTGTCGAAGCTGGACACGTGGCCTGAACTCGCGCTGTATGCCCTGGAGGTGCTTGCTTGTCCTGCGGCTAGCGTGTTGTCGGAGAGGGTGTTTAGTGCGGCTGGGGGAATCATCACAGATAAGCGTAGCCGCTTGTCAACCGACAGTGCCGACAGGCTAACACTCATCAAGATGAACAAAGGCTGGATTTCCCCAGACTTCTGTTCTCCACCAGCGGACAGCAGCGATACGTAAGCAATACGTAGGCTGCACCCGCGGATGGAAGCTACGTTCTCTCTCACCATCCAAAACGGGGACATTTCTGCTTCATCAATCTGTGTCTAATATTCCTCCTCCTCCTCCTCCTGCTCCTCCTCCTGAAACCTCACGTAATCACGCTGAACGGGCAATTTTTCTTAGGGCCACAAGGCTCACTCAAATAATTTTTCAGAACAATTTTTATAAGTTTCAATGCGCTTAAAAGCATTGGAACTTTAACTTGAACCAATTTTTCGTTACACTGGGCTGCCTCCAGGCTTAGTTACCACTTAAGCCACATTAACCAAAGCGATTAATGGGTTTCACCTGCCCTCTTGGCTGGCCATGGCCAATTTTTGGGATGTACATTAGTACTGTTGATACAGCAATTTTTGTGGGCCCTCGCCTACAGTGTAATCAAATTAATTTTTAGCCCACCTGCATTACAGCTGACGTTACCTCAGCTGTGTTGGGCAATGCAATGGGATATTTTTGTGTACCGTCGGTGGGTTCCAGGGAGCCACCCATGCTGTAGGTGCACACTGAGTTTTTAATACATCTGTACACTTCTAAAGAACCCGTCTGACTGGGGCATGCAGTGTGGGCCGAAGCCCACCTGTATTACGCACGACATTACTACCTCAGCTGTGTTGGGCAATGCAATGGGATATTTTTGTGTACCGCCGGTGGGTTCCAGGGAGCCACCCATGCTGTAGGTGCACACTGAGTTTTTAATACATCTGTACACTTCTAAAGAACCCGTCTGACTGGGGCATGCAGTGTGGGCCGAAGCCCACCTGTATTACGCACGACATTACTACCTCAGCTGTGTTGGGCAATGCAATGGGATATTTCTATGTACCGCCGGTGGCTTCCTGGCACCCACCCAGGCAGTGGGTCCACAGGGAGTTAAACCTACATGTGTCCACTTGTAAAGAATCCCAGTCTGACTGGGGCATGCAGTGTGGGCCGAAGCCCACCTGTATTACGCACGACATTACTACCTCAGCTGTGTTGGGCAATGCAATGGGATATTTTTGTGTACCGCCGGTGGGTTCCAGGGAGCCACCCATGCTGTAGGTGCACACTGAGTTTTTAATACATCTGTACACTTCTAAAGAACCCGTCTGACTGGGGCATGCAGTGTGGGCCGAAGCCCACCTGTATTACGCACGACATTACTACCTCAGCTGTGTTGGGCAATGCAATGGGATATTTCTATGTACCGCCGGTGGCTTCCTGGCACCCACCCAGGCAGTGGGTCCACAGGGAGTTAAACCTACATGTGTCCACTTGTAAAGAATCCCAGTCTGACTGGGGCATGCAGTGTGGGCCGAAGCCCACCTGTATTACGCACGACATTACTACCTCAGCTGTGTTGGGCAATGCAATGGGATATTTTTGTGTACCGCCGGTGGGTTCCAGGGAGCCACCCATGCTGTGGGTCGACAGGGACTTCACAATAGGGAGTTGTACCTGCCTGTGTCTATGAATTAAAAAGCCCGGTCTGACTGGGGCATGCAGACACCTTGACAGAATGAATAGTGTGTGGCACATAGGTTCCCCATTGCTATGCCCACGTGTGCAGCTCCTGATGGCGGTGGCACAGGATTCTATTTCTCATTGCTTCTGTACAGCATTGTGGGCAATCGCTCCGCCACTTTTAAAGAGGGTCGCTGCCTAGCCGTGCCAACCTCTGCAGTGTATGCCTGCGGTCCCTCGTCATGGCAGACGCAATTCTAAATAGACATGAGCGTGGTGTGGCATGAGGGCAGCTGAAGGCTGCGCAGGGACACTTTGGTGTGCGCTGTGGGGGGGAGGGGGTGCGGTTGGGCAGCATGTAACTCAGGAGAAGTGGCAGTGGAGTGTCATGCAGGCAGTGATTGTGCTTTGTTGGAGGTAGTGTGGTGCTTAGCAAAGGTATGCCATGCTAATGAGCGCTTTTCAGAAGTAAAAGTTGTTGGGAGGGGGGGGGGGGCCCACTCTTGCCGCTATTGTGGCTTAATAGTGGGACCTGTGAACTTAGGATGCAGCCCAACATGTAGCCCCTCGCCTGCCCTATCCGTCACTGTGTCATTCCCATCACTTTCCTGAATTGCCCAGATTTTCACACATGAAAACCTTAGCGAGCATCGGCGAAATACAAAAATGTTCTGGTCGCCCATTGACTTCAATGGGGTTCGTTGTTCGAAACGAACCCTCGAGCATCACGGGAAGTTCGTTACGAATAACGAACACCCGAACATTTTGGTGTTCGCTCATCTCTAGCTATTACCGATGCTTCGTCCCAAATTTTGCCACGATTGCAGCCCTGCTGACAGAACTTACCAAAGGGAACAGGTCGGTAATGGTGCAGTGGAGACCAGGAGCAGAACATGCGTTTGAACAGCTGAAACGTGTATTGTGTCGACAGCCCATATTGATAGCGTCTGACTTTTCAAAAGAGTTCATAGTCCAGACGGACGCGTCGGCAGTAGGGCTGGGGGCCGTATTGTCCCAAGAGATTAACGGAGAAGAGCATCCAGTGCTGTTCTTAAGCCGAAAAATGTCCCCTTATGAAAAAAATTACGCCATAGTTGAGAAGAAAGGGTTAGCAGTAAAATGGGCATTAGACTCCCTAAGGTACTACCTCCTGGGAAGGAGATTTAAACTAATCTCAGACCATGCTCCCTTGAAGTGGATGTATAAAAATAAAGGGAATAATGCCAGGGTGACAAGATGGTTCTTAACGTTACAAGAATTTGACTTTGAGGTGGAACATAGGCCGGGAAAATTACATGGTAATGCAGATGCCCTGTCTAGAATTTACTGTGCAGTTGCAGTTGGTGCCCAGCCGGATGGCTTGGGGCAGAGGGGGGAGGTATGTAACAGGGTAAGAGGAATGGTCTGGAGTGGAAGGTATGTGTCACAGAGGTTATTAGCTTTTGTCAGGTAGTCCGGTCCTCTTTCACTCCAGGCCAGATCTTACCACCTGTTCAGCCTGCCATTTAAGGAGACAGGTGGAAGGTAGAAGGAGGTGTGTGCACCTGGGAGATACAGGCTACAGTTACTTTGTGTGACTTCCACTGTGAACAGGGAGAGGCGCTGTTGACGAGGCGCTACCTGGTTGCAGCAGGACCCCTGGAGGGGATACGCCTGCCCTTGGACTAGAGCCTGAGAGAGTGAGGGCATAAGGACCAGCGGCGCTCTGGACATCCACAGGTCTGTGCACCTCTATGGACTTGTATGGTTTCCTCAGCTGAGGAGTTACCTGTGTCACCTCCGGACTGAGGAGGATTAAATCTGAACAGAGACTTTTTGTTGCTATCATTTACCATTTATCTGGAGACCCAGTTATTTATGTTCCTGTTAAAGACTGTGTAAATAAACCTAAAGAAAAGTGACTTTCAACGTCCGGGTTCTCAACACGCCTCAGAAAAGGTACATTATCTCCCAACTTATTAAAAAATACAAGTCCAGGATTTTATTACTACAAGGAAACACATTTTAAATTAAACAAATGCCCATGCCTACCAGGGAGACTTTTCACTCACGGCTACCAAAACTCGCACCCAACCTCCACATCCAAAGGGGGTCTCCATTATGTTCCACAAATCGATAGGCTTTAACCTCAAGACTAAATACTCAGACAAATCAGGTAGGGCGCTATTCCTAAAAGGTACTATTAACAATACCAAACTAATGATAGCTGACCTATATGCACCTAACTCTAACCAAGTTAATTGGCTAGTGGAACAGCTGAATATTCTGAGGGAGTTCGCGGAGGGCTCTATTATTTTAGGTGGGGATTTAAATATCACACTGAACCCGTACTGGACTCCTCGACAGGGAGATCCTGGATCTCACAGAAACAAATCAAAAAACTTAACAAAAATCTTCAGGACTTGGGAGTCGTGGGCACATGGCGATCTGTAAATCCCTCAACAAAAGACTATACCCACTTCTCCCAAGTACATTCCTCATTCCAGAGGTTAGATTATATACTTGTCTCCCATAATACGCTAATGAAGGTAGAAAAGACAAAAATAGAGGCAATTACCATCTCTGACCACGCACCCATCCATGCAGACATTAAGATTAAAGGCGATGGCCCCAGAGAATGGATTTGGAGGCTTAATACCTCACTGCTTGATTCTGAGTTAGACAGCACATGTATCTAAAATGTTAATGGAGTACTTCCAATTAAACAGCACCGGAGACTACGATATGGGAAGCGCATAAGGCTGGGTTCACACACAGCTGATTCCCGGCGGAAATATCGCGGTTTGGCCGCAGCGAAAAACCACGACATTGCCGCCGGGAGAACCGCCGGGGCTAGCTGCGGTGGCTTTGAAGCGGCCCGACCGCTCGCTCTTCCGCTGCGGCCGGCGCTCCCATAGAGGAGAGTGCCGGCCGCAGCAGAAATAAAAAAAAAAATAGACATGCTGCATTCGGCAAAGCCGCGGCTGTGGTCGCCGCAGCCGCGGTTTCTGCCTGATTTACCGCAGTGGATTGGCCATCCCGTGTGGACGAGATTTCTGAGAAATCTCGTCCACATGGCTGGCTAACCCCCGAGATTAGCGGCCGCAGGCGGATTTGCCGCACGGAATTTCCGCGGCAAATCTGCCCCGTGTGAACCCAGCCTAAGGCTTACATAAGAGGTCTGCTAATCTCACTGCGAGCAAGGGTCAAAAAGCAACAACAAGCTGAAATAGACAGCCTCTTAACAAAAATAGCGAAACTAGAGCAATTATCCAAATTGTCGCTAGCCTCTGACAAACTTGAAAACCTAAAGGAGCTGAGACGTACTCTCAAATGCCTCCTAGAATCCAGACATAATAAAAGACACCTATATCTCAAACACATTGCATACGTCCACGGTAACAAAGGGAGCAAATTCCTATCATCTCTAATTAAAAAAGCAAAAACTAAAAACTCCATCACAGCAATCGAAGACAAGGAAAAAGCCCAGGCCCGGGCGGCCTCTCATTAAGGTATTACAAATCCTTTAAAGAGATTCTCATGCCGAAATTAAAGGACCTCTTCGATGCTCTTATGTCAGGAAACCCCTTGCCTAAACAAGCGCAAGAAGCGCACATTACGCTCATATATAAGGAGAATAAGGATCTTCAACTATGTAGTAGCTACAGGCCTATATCCTTAATCAACTTAGATGTCAAATTCTTGGCAAAACTCCTGGCAATAAGACTAGAGAATCTAATACCGTCCCTAATAAACAGAGAACAAACGGGCTTTGTCAAAGGCAGAGAGGGCCGAGAAAACAGCTATAGACTACTACACGCAGTCAAATAAGCCCAAACCCATAGAATCCCGCTGGTACTGGTGGGTACAGATGCCAAGAAGGCTTTCGATAGGGTGAACTGGAGCTATATGAAAAGAGTCTTGACCAAATTTAATCTTCCCCCTACCTTCATTTCGGCAATCTTCTCTTTATACCAAGAACCCTACGCCAGACTAAAAATCAGCAACCTATTATCCCCTCCATTTGATATAAAAAAAACGGAACCCGACAGGGTTTTCCACTGTCACCGACCCTCTTCATTCTATCCATGGAACCCCTTTTACAAGGAGTAAGAGCGAACCCAAATATAAGAGGGCTGGAAATAGGCACAAAGGCTCTAAACACGGCTGCTTTCGCGGATGATGTCATGTTTGTCATGTCTGAACCTGAAGCGGGCGTCCCAAACTTGACATCATTCTTGGAATCCTTTGGCTCTGTTTCTAACTTCAAAATCAACTTCTCCAAATCTACTACCTTAAATGTTTCACTTCCCCCAGCAAGATACAGCTCTCTCAGCTCTGGTTCACCCTTCGTATGGTCAAATACCTCAGTAGAATACCTAGGGGTCACGATTACCAAAAAGACCGAGGACTTATACAACCAAAACTTTACCCCATTATTAACGCAGATTGAACACTTACTACACACATATGATCTCCCACTTTTTTGGTGAGCCCAAACAGCTGTACCTTGAAGCCATGCTCCCTTTTCCTTGTCAGGTTCTTTACGGCAACAGAGATCGATGCTGCCGCATCGCCTTGAGAATTAAATACACGTTCCAATGAGTCAAGAGGGACATGAGCATCAACATGAAATACAGTACTTTTTGTACTTCTAATGACTCCACAATTGTAATGGTGTCTGGTACAGCTGCCGTCAAGGGAGGTGTTTGTTTATTCAACTCCCTGTAATCGACAGTCATCCTCCAAGACCCATCACTTTTCTTCACAGGCCATACCAGATTGTTCCATGCTGTGGTTGTAGGCCTCATCACTCCAGCATCGACCAAATCCTTAATGGTTTCTTCTACTTCCTTGTGACCTCCAGGAATTCTGTATTGCTTGATAGCAACCAGTTTTCCTGCAGGAGGGACATGTATGGGTGGTATTTTAGCCTTGCCCACCGTAACTGGACAAGCTTTTATCCCCATTTTCCTTACGCCAAAGGCAAACTTACCATCTTCCAGGTGTAGTGTCAATCCTTTCAGAATATCTATGCCAATGATATATTCCGGAATAGGTACTACTAACACCGTGTATTTACGTAGGGGCAAATTGCCCAGTTTCAAAGTTACCTGTGTCTGTACTCCCTCGGTAACTTTTCCTCCCAACCCTGAAATATTGACTTTTGGACCCTTAAACTTTTTTGGATTTCCATAAATCAGAGTAGCCTCTGCCCCTGTATCTACTAAAGCTGGGACCCTTTGGACATTACCCCCTTTCCAAAGTATGGCTAGCGGGACGTAGGGTCTGTAATCCCACCTAATCCAGACAGGAGCTTGACTTGCTACCTATGCGGAATCAGAATCTGATTCTACAGGAGCGGAGCAGATGGCTTCATATGGTGCTGCACTTGGGTAGCTACCATTGGAGCCATCTCCTCCCATGGATAGATCTCTTGAAAGTCCTCCCATTCTAATTTCTTAGGTTCTGAATTAGTGACCTATTTCTCTTTCTTTTTAGAAGTTTTTGGGGCCACTGAATCTTCCCTTTTATCCACCTTTTTGTTGGATAATACCTTCTGTTTATAAAGACGGCACAAATCACCTGTATCTTTTCCATCAATGGTGTCCTTGGAGACTCCAGCTTTCAGGAGAGCCTGAAGCATATCTCTACGAGATACCCTTGGCACTCCTGACTCACCAGTCCCCTGGGAACTAGGATTCCTAGACCTATCATAATCTGTTCGCTTTTCCTTTCTATCCCAGTTTCCCATGTCTTGCAATTCCCGCATTCTAGCCACGACCGCAGACATTGGCTCATTAGTCATGGATAAAAGTAGGGTCATCATCACGGCTTTATAAGCTGGAGGTGCAGTCTTAATCAAGCGATTTCTAATTCCTGCTGTCAGCCGAGTCTCCAAATAATCATCCATTGGCTCGATGATAATTAGTGAGACCCTCATAGCTTCCTCCTTCAACCTTTCAATGCCATCCCTGATAGTGTACAAAGGTTTGTCATTGATTGGAATGTCTGCCTCTGTCGGGAACTTATTAAGAAACCCATTTGTCACTATATTAAACAGGGAAGTACCACTTTCTCCTTGATGATTAGGAAAGTTTTCTCTAAAATTTCTACTGATTACTGGATCTCTAGTTAGAGTAACAAATCTCATTGCATCTTTTGGATCCAACATCACCCAGTCGCCCCGTGCTCAAATAAGACGGACCAACCATGGTATGTCAGATTCCCCAGGCTTTTGCCTAAATCTACTCAGTATATCATCAACTTCTGACTGAGAAAAATCCTCTAGGGTAAGCCTGGTGCGCCTATGTGGCACCAATTCTTCTTGCACCAACAGTCTCCCATCGGCATCGTACATATAGTTTCTCTGATTGTCATACCTGGGCAACCTTTGCCCATCGTGACCTAGGATAGGCTGAGTATCGGGTCCATATTCAGTAGTTTCCTTCCTTATGCTAATGGGCTGGGCACGTTTTAAAGCGGGTGGATCAATTGTTGGATTGGGTGGGTCTTCCCAATCCTCTTATGCCAGTCCTCCTCCCCCGAAGAAGATGAGGAATCCCATAAGTCTCCATCCCACTTATCTGGGTCCCAGTCCACAGAAGCGGAAGCTATGGCTTTCGATACTTTTCGCTTATCAACTCTACCTTTACGTTTCTTATATTTATTTTGAGCAACTTTTACAACAGCCTTCTCTGCAATATTCTGATAATGTTCTATTTTTTCCTTTATCAGACCTTGGTAACATTCCAACACCACTCTCTTTCCTTCAGATTCTAATAACTTTTGTTCCGCCTGATTAAGTTTTCTTATTAGTTGGGACTTCTTTTTATGGATATTCCTATAGGCTGAGGCTAATACCCAATTTCTCCTGCCCAACTGAACTGCATCTCCTGCCTTAGCAGGAGTCCCCTCGAGTACCTTAACAACATCGAGGGGCTCTGAATATTTTAGCTTACTATCCCAGGATTCTGCAAGCCCACTATGCATCAACTCCTGAGCTAATATATCATAGGGACCCTCGGACCAGCCGGGGATGTCTATTTTCTCTTCAATTTTATCTTTTTTGGTTCTTTTAAACATATTGTTGTCTTACTGGCAAAATGCCAATTGGTGACATTTTGCACGGAGGTCCCCCTCACTGCGAGACACCACCCTGCAAAATGGCACCAATTTCCCGAATCCTGTCTTAAAGTTACAGAACTTATAAAATTTTGGCAACGTGCCAATGGGCTCAATAAGGACTACTTACTGCGACTATCAATGTGTAATAACTATTATTACTCTATCACTTACCAAAGCAAAGTTATAACCATTTGAACCCCTTGGCAATGGGCCAAAATTTTGAAATTGCTCTCAGCAACTCCCTGCGCACTGAGAATCACTGTGGCAATACCAAATTATACAATAATACAACCTTACCAAAAGACAACAGACAAAAACAGACAGTTTTGAGGTAAAACTAATACAAATCACGAGTTTATTCACTCTTTAGTATATCTATATATATATAAAAATGAATGTCTGTCTGTCTGTCTGTTTGTCCTTTATGCGCTACTACACCATTCATCCGATCGCCATGAAACTTTGGGAAGTTGTTGAGTACACTCCTGGGAAGATTACTGGCATAGTACAACTATCCTACGATAAATGGCGCGCGTGCGAGCGTCGTCGACAGTTATGCCCCCCCTCCCCCACGTAGATCATTGCCACTAATTCTCTCACTTCTCCATGTCGTAGAAACGTGAAATTTGGCACGGGCATTGATTATGTCATAAATAGGAAAAGTTAATGGGTCCCAACTCCATTTTTCAATTCTAAGCGCAAAAGAATTAGCGTCCAAATTTTACATACGGAATCTAATTCTCTCACTTCCCAATGTCATAGAAACTTGAAATTTGGCACGAGCATTGATAATGTCATAAATAGGAAAAGTTAATGGGTGCCAACTCGATTATTTAATTCTAAGAGCAAAAGAATTAGCGTCCAAATTTTATGAACGGAATCTAATTTTCTCACTTCTTGATGTCATAGAAACTTGAAATTTGGCACGAGCATTGATTATGTCATAAATAGGAAAAGTTAATGGGTCCCAACTCCATTTTTCAATTCTAAGCGCAAAAGAATAAGCATCCAAATTTTACGTACGGAATCTAATTCTCTCACTTCCCAATGTCATAGAAACTTGAAATTTGGCACGAGCATTGATTATGTCATAAATAGGAAAAGTTAATGGGTCCCAACTCGATTATTCAATTCTATGCGCAAAAGAATTAGCATCTAAAATTTTACGTACGGAATCTAATTCTCTCACTTCCCGATGTCATCTATATACATAAAAATGAATGTCTGTCTGTCTGTCTGTCTGTCTGTTCTTATGCATTACTACACCATTCATCCAATCGCCTTGAAACTTTGGGAAGTTGTTGAGTACACTCCTGGGAATATTACTGGCATAGTACAACTATCCTACGATAGGTGGCGCGCGTGTGAGCATCGTCGACAGTTATGCCCCCCAGACAAAGATCATTTGATTTCCATTACAAGCACGAAAGCAAAAGGCATTACGAGCAACGGGATGAGTGTTCAACTACAAAATGATGCATCCGCCGAACGTATCACAAGACAATTGCTGGATATTGAGAATGCTGAGGGAAAATGAAAGCTGTGCTGTGATTGGTTGCTACTTCTTATACTGCTGAGGTAACATGAAAGCTGTGCTGTGATTGGTTGATACTTCTTATACTACTGAGGTTACATGAAAGCTGTGCTGTGATTGGTTGCTATGTATTATACCGCTGAGGTAAAATGAATGCTGCGCTGTGATTGGTTGTTATATATTATACTGCTGAGGTAACATGAAAGCTGCGCTGTGATTGGGTGTTATATATTATACCACTGAGGTAACATGAAAGCTGCGCTGTCATTGGTTGTTATCTAGATATATAAAAACGAATGAATGTATGCCTGTCTGTCTTCGCAGCAACGTGCGACGGGTAAGCTAGTATATATATAGATTTGAGTGAAACTGTTAGTTAACATGTAAAGCGTAAAGGTCACATGGGCAGATCAAAGCTAAGCATCAATACATCACCGGATATTGTAGCATCACTCCGCAATTGGGGGATCTCCAGGTACGATTGGTAGGAGGATCCCGGAATACACCGTCAGCACGTCTGCTAGACCCCTGGTTAAGACCCAAGGTTCCCTTGGATACCCCCCTCCTTATATACTACTCTGTGACTGTATAACATATCCACTTCTGCGCAGCATGAAGTCATGGTTATATAACTGACTACGTACACACTCCGTACAACATCTGGATTATTTTACTCTCCAACATCCCGTGACTATGAGTCATTCTAAAAGGTTTAACCCCTTAGTGACGGCCCCATCAGGAAACTATGACTTGCCTGAGTGGGCTTTAATCCTAGAAGCCTGTCCCTCAGGCTCTGGACGTGACAGCTCCATGCTGCCCCCCCCCCTTTCCTGCAGCATTACGATCCGCACTCCCTTACTGTATGTGTATTGTGGATGTAGCAGAGCTGTATGTGTGTAATGTACACGCTCCTGTATGTGTATTGTGGATGTAGCAGAGCTGTATGTCTGTAATGTACACGCTCCTGTACTGTATGTGTATTGTGGATGTAGCAGAGCTGTATGTGTGTAATGTACGTGCTCCTGTATTGTATGTGTATTGTGGATGTAGCAGAGCTGCATGTGTGTAATGTACACGCTCCTGTGCTGTATGTGCATTGTGGATGTAGCAGAGCTGTATGTGTGTAATGTACATGCCCCTGTACTTTATGTGTATTGTGGATGTAGTAGAGCTGTATGTGTGTAATGTACACGCTCCTGTACTGTATGTGTATTGTGGATGTAGCAGAGCTGCATGTGTGTAATGTACACGCTCCTGTACTGTTTGTGTATTGTAGATGTAGCAGAGCTGTATGTGTGTAATGTACATGCTCCTGTACTGTATGTGTATTGTGGATGTAGCAGAGCACTGCAAATGCCAGAAGACACAAAAGACATGGTAAGCTACACAGACAAGGAAACATGCTTGCTCACCCTGAAAACCCAGCAGACACTGCCAGGAGTATATATATATATATATATATATATATATATATATATAATCCCTGCGGATTGGTTGACCTGAGCAATCCACACGCAGTCAGCTACACCAACCACCTGTGCAGCTGTGCTGCTAGACACACTGAGGGAAACAGGTTCCAGCACAGCACAACCCTAAGAAATACTGTTCCTTATATCAGCCCCAGTAGTAATAGTGACCCCCTATTGCCGCCCCAGTAGTGATAGGTTCTTGCATAGCTGCCCCAGTAGCATTAGGGTCTCCCATTGACACTACTGTTAGTGCAAATAAATCAATTTGAACCCCAGAAGCATATCATAAAACAAATAAAAGTATATACGGGCCCGAAAATAACTTGTCAGACCAAACGGCTGGATGGGATCCAAAGTTATCTGTTTATTGATTGACAGGCAGCAGTTTTTATAGAGACACATGCCTCGATTACAACAATTCAGATTTATTAGAATTAATTTATTACTATTGGTCAATGAAACATAAACACAATATGAATATGCAAGATAAAGAATTTAACCTTTTCCGATCCATTTATTTTTTCTCATCCACTCTCCCAAGCTCCAAATAAATTGGAGCTGGGGAGAATGGATGAGAAAAAAAAATTCCCTCCACTCTTCTGATCTCCCAGAGTTCTGGAGGGTGTAGGTGGTCACTACACCGTGGGGGGAATTCGGAAGTAATACTTTCGCATTCTCCCTTCAGCCTCCCGACTCGGCGTTCACGTGACTGCTGGGGGTCTGGTGACTCTGGCGGTCACATGATCGCCGGCCGGAATCTCTGTGCACTACATAGTGCTAATTGAGCACTATGTAATGTGTAAAGGAGAAGGCAGAAAGGGTTAGAAACCCTTTCTGCCTTCTCCTCGGGGGTCCTTGATGAGGATCAGTGCAGAAGTATCTGCACATGATGTGTCTGACGATCTGGTGCAGATGCACTCCTGCACTGCAGTGTCGGGCCTGTCCCGGAAAATGATGATGTCGGGGCAGGCCCGCCATTGGATTGGAAAGGGTTAATATCTAAAACATCTAGAATCTATAGGATTAGCTTCTCAGAACACATAAGTACAGTACTGGCATCATTAAGGGGTTTAGAGAGAATATTTTGTTACACATGTGAATAGCGAGGAACATGTCATCTCCACACGGGGGCAGTCTGGAGGCCTTTTCATCATCTTCAGTAGCCCCGGCCTCAGCTCTTCACTCAAGGCTTTTTTGAAGTACAGATATTTAATATGACAAATGACGAAGTATGAAGGATCACACAAGATGGCGGCCGCATAGAAAGTGGGATCATTCATTTCACTAACAGTCCTGATAGTAGTGGGATAGTGTTCCCCAATGCCACCCCAATAATGATAGGGTCCCTTACTGTGGCACTAGTATTAATAGGGTCCCCCAATGCCACCCCAATAATAATAGGGTCCCTCATTGCGGCCCTAGTAGTAATAGGGTCCCCCAATGCCACCCCAATAATCATAGGGGCCCTCATTGCGGCCCTAGTAGTAATAGGGTCCACCAATGCCACCCCAATAATCATAGGGTCCCCCAATGCCACGCCAATAATGATAGGGTCCCCCATTGTGGCCCTAGTGGTAATAGGGTCCCCCAATGCCACCCCAATAAAGATAGGGTTCCCCCTTGGGGCCCTAGTAGTAATAGGGTGCCCCAATGCCACCCCAATAATGATTGGGTCCCCCATTGTGGCCCTAATAGTAATAGGGTCCCCCAATGCCACCCCAATAATGATACAGTCCCCCAATGCCACCCCAATAATGATAGCGTCCCCCCTTGGGGCCCTAGTAGTAATAGGGTCCCCCAATGCCACCCCAATAATGATACAGTCCCACATTGTGGCCCTAGTAGTAATAGGGTCCCCCAATGCCACCTCAATAATGATAGGGTCCCCCAATGCCACCCCAATAATGATAGGGTCCCCCCTTGGGGCCCTAGTAGTAATAGGGTCCCCCAATGCCACCCCAATAATGATAGGGTGCCACATTGTGGCCCTAATAGTAATAGGGTCCCCCAATGCCACCCCAATAATGATAGGGTCCCCCATTGTGGCCCTAGCAGTAATGGGGTCCCCCATTGTGGCCCTAGTAGTAATAGGGTCCCCCATTGTGGTCCTAGTAGTAATAGGGTCCCCCATTGCGGCCCTAGTAGTAATAGGGTCTTCCATTGTGGCCCTAGTAGTAATAGGGTCCCTCATTGTGGCCCTAGTAGTAATAGGATCCCATATTGTGGCCCTAGTAGTAATAGGGTCCCCCATTGCCGCTATACTCTTCAGATGCAGTGGGAACTTTAGCAGTGCAGATTACATTAGGGACTATTGGGATGGCCGTGGGCCCCTTGGAGTCTCGGGCCCCTTGGAGTCTCGGGCCCGGAGCGGTTGGCCCAATCTCCCTTATTATAATCCGCCATTGGTTCCCACTCTACTCACGCCTGTAGCGTTTCTCAAAAGCCTGTACTGAAGAAATGAGCGTGCAGGATGTGAGGTTGGCATAGCAACGCAGATCACATGACCAGAGCCGGCTGATGTGATCCGGGTTGCCATGCCGATCACAGGTCCTGCATGCTCATTTCCACCTTACAGGCCGTCCAGACACCACTATAGCGGTGAGTATATCGGGACCTAAACCCTTCAGAGCCCCTGATAATTATTCACAGAGCCCCAAGGGCCCCGCGGAGCACACTATGGGAAACTGTGAGCTAGATGGCGGATAGAGTTATGTCGCTCACCGGCGGATCCTCCGTGTTTCTCCCTACACTCTCTGCGTTCGCTCCGGACGTTCCGCAGGTTCTTCTCCTCTTCTACAACTTGCAGTGACTGTAATAAACAATGGCGCTGCTCTCCATAGACGGCGCCTCTCTGTGTGGGAGACTCACACCGACCTACAGATGACAACGTGCCGCCTTCTTCCTGTCACTGCAGAAAGCCCCTGAGTTGCCGTCTGTCTGAGATCCCTCAGTGGGCCCCTTCCTCACAAACCCTATAGGCAAGATTTTCTCAAGATGCCAGACAAGGGGGCGACAAGGGGGCACGCTCTACGTGCGTAAACAAGTACAGTAAAATGCGCAGACACGCATA